>NW_018024754.1:2961-5396 GCF_002006095.1 Pseudomyrmex gracilis
TAACATACTATTGAGACCATCTTTTGTCAAACGGCGGAAACTTATTTATACTCCTAATATATTAGTAATTTTGTTTATTTTATCTATAGTTTTTATGATTT
The DNA here is from genome assembly GCF_002006095.1 of Pseudomyrmex gracilis. Classification (NCBI taxonomy): domain Eukaryota; kingdom Metazoa; phylum Arthropoda; class Insecta; order Hymenoptera; family Formicidae; genus Pseudomyrmex; species Pseudomyrmex gracilis. The sequence goes on from NW_018024754.1 coordinate 3,063, forward strand.
TAAGTCCAAATGTAGTAAGAATTTTATTGGGTTGGGACGGATTAGGGTTGGTTTCTTATTGTTTAGTGATTTATTATAATAATTATTCTTCTTATAATTCTGGTATAGTTACTGTTTTATCAAATCGGGTAGGAGACGTAGGTTTATTAATGTGTATCGGTATTATAACATCTTATGGTGGGTGGAGAGTATTAATTTTGAGTAATAATTCATTAATTATAATAATAATTTTTGTTGCTGCTATCACTAAAAGGGCTCAAATTCCATTTTCTTATTGATTGCCTCAGGCAATGGCAGCTCCTACACCTGTATCATCGTTAGTTCATTCTTCAACTTTAGTTACTGCTGGAGTTTACTTGTTGATTCGATTCAATGAATTATTAATAATAACTTGATTTTCAGANTTATTATATATTATTTCTTTATTAACTATGTTTATAGCTGGCTTTATAGCTAATTTTGAGTTTGATTTGAAAAAAATTATTGCTTTGTCTACTTTAAGTCAATTAGGTTTAATAATAATGATTCTGAGTGTAGGGTATAAATATGTGTCGTTTTTTCATTTGGAAGTTCATGCTATTTTTAAATCATTATTATTTCTGTGCGCTGGATCAATAATTCATTTAATATCTAATAATCAAGATATTCGATTTTATGGTAAAATAAATGAATTTATTCCTTTTATTATAATAAGGTTTTATATTTCGAGGATTTCTTTATGTGGAGCTCCTTTTATAGCTGGGTTTTATTCAAAAGATTTGATTATAGAGATTTTATATTTTAAAAGTTTAAATTTATTAGTTATATTTATAAGAATTATTTCTTTGTGTTTTACTGTAAGTTACACTGTTCGTTTAGTGTATTATATTTATTTTGGTAGAATTAATTTTTATTTTTCTTGATTTATATTTACTAGAAGATGGGGTATGAATTTGTCAATATTTATTTTACTTATAATGAGAGTGATTTTTGGATCATTAATTTCATGAGTAACATTTTTTGATTTTACTTATGTTTATTTGAATATTTTATTGAAGTTAATTACTTTAAGGGCATGTTTAGTAGGGGTAGTTATTGGTCTGATTATATATTTTTATAATTTTTTTAAGTTTTATTTTTTTGTTTATTTCATTAGTTCTATGTGAATAATAATGTTTTTTTTTAGTTATATCTATAAGCCTTTTATACCTTACTGGTATAAATCATTAGAGTTTGATAAGATTTAGATTGAGTTTTCTTACAAATCTATAGTTTTGGATATTTTGAAGAGATTTAAGATTATTAAGATTAAATTATTAAGTTTATTTATATTTAGGTATATTAGAATTATTTATTTGATTGTTGTTATTAATATTTAATATGTGGGTGTATACACTTTTATTTATGATTTATTAATAATTTAAATAGCTTATGTAATAAAGTTTAGTACTGAAGATACTAGGAAAATATTTATATATTTTTAAATGAGTTGGTTATTACTTATAATTAAAATTTAATATATTAATAATTTTATATTGAAAATATACGGTTTGATTTAAACTATATAAGTAAATTTTTTAAGAGATAAATAGACTAACTCTATAATTATCAAGTTAGAAGCTTGATTTTAATTATCTCGACTTGGGTGTAGTATTAAAATGGTTTGTATTAACAGAAATAAATAATTCAATTAATTTATTAACAATAAATTACCTCTAATTTGGTTTCAGTTAAATTTCTCATAGATTATTTATTAATCTTTTCTTAGGTCGAAATTAAGTGTATAGAAATACTTTATGAGAAGGTATAAAAAATATTTTTTTGATTTTTAATTGCAATTTAAAGGTTATAATTTAACTAATACCTAAGTTCTAAATTTTTCATTCGATACTTTGTTCTAAATATTCAAAAAAAAGTTCTATAATTAAGATTAAAATGAAAAACGTTATAATTGTAATAGTATTAATAGTTTTGTAAAAGTTTAATAAAAGAATAAGGGGTAGAAGTATTGTAATTTCTACGTCAAATACTAGAAAGACTAAACCAATGAGAAAAAATTGTCTCCTTAAAGGGATTCGTCTTATAGATAAAGGGTCAAATCCACATTCAAAAGGTGATTTTTTTTCTCGTGATTGTGATTTTTTAGTTAATATTAGATTAATTGTCATTAGGGCTATGGGAATGATACATACGTTTGAGTAATATTACTGAAAAAGATATTCGACATATCACACAAAAATTTATTAGTTTTAAAATATTTTATTCATAGTCCAATGCAATGTATGCAACGTGCCAAATAGTAAATCACGTTAAATAACATCTCTAACGTTTAGAAGACATAATAAAAACATTTGA
>NW_018024755.1:0-1140 GCF_002006095.1 Pseudomyrmex gracilis
AATCTAGAAACATAGACGAATATTTTGAGTGCTTCAAAAAAGATTTTGAGGCCTTGTGAGACAAGAAAAATTCCAAATACGATTAGTACAATTTTAGTAGAAGCGTCAAAGAGAAACATATGTCTATCTTTGTTTCTCTCATGTTATCTATCCTTATTTTAGTTTAACTTGGTCCTGAGAGATGGCGCCACCTACCCGATAGCGTAGCGGTTGAGTAGCAGCTGAGCGGACTTTTCCCAGCGGCTCAGCATTTTCTCTTAAAACTCTCCATTGTAGACGGCTCTTAAGGGTGCGATCTCATGCACTGTTATTTTTTGCGTAACACGTAACGCGTAACCAATCAGAAAGATTACGAGAAATTACAATCTCTCTGGTTGGTTACGTGTTACGCGTTACGCGAAAAATAACACTGCATGAGATCGCATCCTAAGGTTTGCTATCGCAGCATGCTGCGTATATGAAAAGATACCTTAACACAAGTTTCTTCCAACATATCTAACCATAATCTACAATATATAATAGAAATTTGTGTCCTATGAGATTTAAAGAAAAAGCACGTCATGCTAATTAAAGCTCCACAACAAAATCTTTCTTCAAAGAAGACTCTATTTTTAAGAAAAATGTAAAATATAAAATGTAAAATAATATATGTATAATAATAGAAAAATTTTTGGTACACACAAATGATTTTGTAAAATTTTTCTTTCTAAATATTTTTTATTAATTATTTTGCAAATTATATGTATCTCCATTAATCATAGCGCGCGCGTAGCGCGCGCCTGTGTTGTGCTAGTGAACAAAAATTCACACTAGTCACCGATCACAAGCCTTTGACGTGGTTTAAGAATGCNCAAGATGCAAACATGCGCATACGTTGTTGAAGATTGAAAGTAGCAGAATATGATTACGAAGTAGTATACAAAGCGGGAAAAACGAATGTAAATGCCAACGCATTATTTAAGAATCCAGTAAGTTTTGAAAACAAGAAGTGCAGAGTAATCAAAGATCAAAGACAAATAAACCCAAACAAACCTGAAGACGTAGATCAAATTTCAAGGTGGTTGGAAGATGACAATGAGTCAGAAAATGACAAAATAGATTATTTTTGTTATTCTGACAACAAAACTAACGAATTCTAAT
>NW_018024755.1:3698-5363 GCF_002006095.1 Pseudomyrmex gracilis
GATCATGAACATCATTATTATAAAAGGCTAATGGTAAATATGCAATTTAGGTCACACATCTCCAATTTTGATGTGCTTCAGATATGTTGTAGGGTAGGTCATACTGAGTAAGTATGTGAAAAAATTTTGTGGGAGACGGCCTTAATTTAGCAGATATGGCAGTTCAAAGTTTTGGAACAATATTAGTATTTTTGTTCTTTTTGTTCGCGTTTGAAGCGCGTAGACAAGAGGGCTGCGCCCCCCCTGCACCCTTTCCAAAACCTAACCTCACTTAACTTCTAAAAAAAGCTTTTTACAAGAAGCAAATGTAATTGGAAATTGTTATTTTTTTTCGAGGGGGGTTACGACTTCCAATTACATTCGCTTCTTGTAAAAAATCGGTACTTGATTTTCGAGGAGGGGAGCACGGGGAGAGGCAAAGTCCCTTTTGGAAATTAGGTTAGATTAGGTTTTGGTCGGGTAAGTGCGGGGGGGCGCAGTCCCCTTTGCTTACGCGCTTTAAACGCGAACAAAATGTACGTGGGACCAAAAAATAAAAATTCATTTGTGAAATTTTGTTTTCTTGTAACTTTTTAACAAACAACGACCCCTGCCTAAAACCTTCACATTATTACTCGGGACAATGACCTTCACAACAAATATAAAAATTATTGAAATAGGAGGTCGCTCCCCTAAACTTAACTGTTCGTAATACCAGCTTGTAATATCTAGAATAAAGCATTATAATTCTGAAACTTCAAATTGCCATATCTCCTAAACTAAAGCCGTCCCCCACAAAATTGTTCCACACAATCGCTCAGTATGACCTGCTCTACAACATATCTGAAACGCAAAGAAATCGGTGATGTGTGAACTAAAATGCATAATTACTAGGCTAATTTCAGAAATGATCTTTATAAAAAAACAGTCACACGGTTTAAATTTTGTTAACGACTTAGAATTACTTGACACTTCTTACTTCAATGTTTTGAATGTTTCTCACTGTGAAAAACATCCACTATGAGTGGGAGAACTCCTATATGTTTCTCGTGCCTCTTATCTTTCCCTTCAGAGTTTGACTATTTGGCATCATAGTAAGTTCATTTTAAATTTTGCTTCATGTGTAACGGTGATTGAATACTTTACTTTATTATCTTTTAGAATGTCATCTCTAAGGAAATTACACCATGTTTACTATCAACGGCCAACTTTTTGCGATGCTTTTAGACATTAACTTTGTTTCTATCTTGACATAATGTATATTGCGTATTTTTTATGTTATTGATATGTTAGTTGCGACTGAAAAAGACTCCAGTTAGAATCAAAATATTTTGCGTATTTTTTATATATGTTAAAGTGGTAATTATTAAATCATTATAGTATTATATTAATATCTTTTTTTGGCTCAATGTGACCTTTTTTATTTACTAATTAAGTCTGCATTAATCTTACTGGTCCGCCTCGAGTCCTGTCACTACCAACCCCACTCCAAGCAAACGGAGCAGCGCTCTTAGGAAGAAGTCATTCCGTAAATTCTTCATTACGCACGTTCCGCACCATCTAACCTCTCCCTTAGTCTTCCCACACAGCAAAATATATCATAAAGATATCTGGAAGATATCTAAATATCAGAATATCTGATTGCGTAAATACTAGTCAGATATCACTGAGATATCTGAAAGATGT
>NW_018024756.1:0-5348 GCF_002006095.1 Pseudomyrmex gracilis
TATATAAATATATATATATAAATATCTAAATATGTATATAAATATATATACATATATATATAGATATTTATGTATATTTATATATTTATATATTCTTTTTCTTAGCGCTTGATTTTACTAAAGCGTGCCTTTAAATATATATGTAAGTGTGCATAGTTATACATATATATAAACTGTATATATACATACACATTAGCGAGAAACAATTCTTCAACAGTGTTATAAACCAGAGAGAAGATGTAAAATATATTATTTTAACAAATTTAGAAATTAAAACAATGTCATTTCCTGTAAACTCTGCATTCTATTATAAAAAATTTTATTTACAATGTAAAAAATATGTAAAATATACGTATTAGATAAAATATATATACAGGGTGAGTCAACTGAATCTATCACTTCCAATAACTCGTTTGTGTGGTTAGGAATCAAAAAAAGTTTCATATAAAAGTTGTAGGGTTTCGATGGGGAACCAAAATGGCGTACCTTTCAACTTTTGATTTTGACCAAAAGTGGGTAACTTTAACCGGAAGTGGTTTTTTTAAAATAGAAACCCCCTTTTTTGACACCGAAAAATGAAAAAGCGGAAAATTTTACGTTAAAATATAATTTTGGCTGTTTAAAAATTTTCAAGATGGCGAACGAAGATGGCGGACACAAATTTTAGTCAACCGATTTGCATCAAATTAAGTTTACGAGGGTTTCTGGGGTTGCTGATCACGAATCTGAAGTCAGATTTGCAAAATTAAAACTGGCGGATCTAAGATGGCGGACCAAGATGGCGGACAAACTTTTTTTAGTCAAAATTAATAGAAATTACTACTCTAAGCACTACCCAGGAACAACAGCGTGGACGTGGTAGTTTTTTGTACTCTTTGGGGTGCTTTATTTACGTGAGTCCCCTTGCGTCTCACTATCGTGGTGTTTTATTTACGTGAGTCCCCTTGCCTCTCACTATCGGGGTGGTTTATTTACGTGAGTCCCCTTGCCTCTTATTATCAGGTTGCTTTATGTAGTTACTTTGTAACTTCAAACAATTAATTCGCTAAGTAGTACACTTAGCGAATTAACTGTTCGAAATTTCGTCCATTTTCTTGAATGCATAGGTCAATACCATCATGAATATGATGTTAATAATAATCGTGTTATAACCATTTTAGCAAAAATTTATCTCGATTGTCATATTAGCACTCGTCAAATTGAAAGAGAAATTGATATACCTCAGCGAACAGTTGCAAGAATATTAAAAGCGAGAAAATTTCATGCATATCACATAACGTTAACACAACATTTGAATTTTAATGATTACTTCGTGTAAATTTTTATGTATATAGTATTTAAATATATATGTATATACTACCATGATCAAAAAATAACCGGAATTTTTAATTTAAACCTCGCGGGCTTATCGGTTTAGAATTCTGTTGTTTGTGTCACGTTGGCAGCACTGTTACGGACACCCATGCCAAGCTTCTGCTTATCAGCTGTTCATTTACCTTTATGACAGTGAATTCTTTACATCAAGTTTTTACGTCGCGGCAATTTTTACAATGGATTCAAAATTTGAACAACATTCTTGCATTAAATTTTGCTATAAAAATGAAATTAAGTGTTCCGACACATTAAAAATGTTACAAAAGTGTTATGGTGACGATACTTTATCGAAAACACAGGTGTACCAGTGGTATGAACGCTTTAAAAGTGGTCGTGAGGCTGTTGAGGACGATGCTCGTCCTGAGAGGCTATCGACATCGAAAACTGATGAAAACGTCGATGAAATCCGACAATTGTTGATCGAAAATCGCAAATTGACGATAAGGGAGATAGCTGAGACCACCAACATATCATTCGGATTCGTTCAGAGCATTTTGCGTGAGGATTTGGGTCTGAGGCAAGTCACTGCGAGATTAGTGCCAAAAGAACTAAATTTCGTGCAAAAATTCTCGTAAGTTTCTCGTCAAAAACAACACCAATACCATTCAACAACCGCCCAATTCATTTAATCTGGCAACATGTGACTTCTTCCTATTCGATCGACTCAAAAAATCACTACGAGGAACTCGTTTTGAGAGTGTGGAGGCAATAAAGCTAAAATCGCTGGAGGCACTAATGGCTATACCAAAAACCGACTTCCAGAAAAGTTTCGAGGGGTGGATCAAACGCTGGCACAAGTGCATCGCAGCCGACGGGGACTACTTTGAAGGGGACAACTTGAATTTTGAAGAATAAACATGTACTTTTCTTTATATGAATAAATTCCGGTTATTTTTTGATCATGGTAGTATATGGAAGCTTTCTCATTGCATTGTTAGTATGTTACATGTAAATGCACAAAATATTAATATATATACTTATATGTATTCTTTACTATATATATGTATATTGAATAGTCTGAGACGCACGGCAAGCGTTACATATTCGACTTCGCTCGTGAATCTAACAAACGACGGGAAAAACGCGAGAATCAGCAATTCGTACGTCTTACTCTAAAAGAAAGAGGTGCATATGTCTATCCTTGTCGGGCTCACTAGATGGCGCAACTTTCTGGACAGCGTAGCAGATGACAACGATTAAGCTGTAGAATCGAAGGTCACGCTTTGATTCAGCATTCTCTTAAAATCGACGGTTCAAGTCTCGATAGGTAGACTTTGTTTTTTTTACTTAGAATACAAAATTTACATTCAATAATTACATAAATTAATACATATTTTTTGATCATGGTAGTATTTAATTTGTTTGCTGGTATTACTTTTCCATTTACTGAAAGTAATAAAAAATGAATAATAAGTATTTCTTTTGTCAATGTTAATTCTTTTCTAAATATCTTATCATTCTTTTTACAAGTGTTACATAAATCGTTAATGGATTCGCACCAAGAGAAAAAGGTAACACTTAATAAATCGTTAAGATCATAAGTTTTTTTTTGAAGTAATGACAGGAATTGAAATTAAAATATTATTTGATACTTATTTGTAATTGTATATTCTCAATTTTTGCCTCGTGTAGTGAAAGTTACTTCATGCTCGACTACAATTTTTTATAAAATCAAATGTTACGCAAAGAGCCAAAAGGAAGTCAAATGCATCACGTTTTACATTATTATTCGGAAAGTTATCTTCTAGATATTGTCGTATTCTATATGTATTTAAGTTAGGCATTCCATTTTCATATTAATGCATTAATACAAATAAAATTTTTTCTTTCATCATAATTAAATAGTTGTTTTCTAATGATACTTAAGTGCAAAAAACAGTACAATATTGCATTTGCATAAGATGAACTTTTGTCTGTGTTTTAGAAACCACAAATAATCCAACCAGTACTTTTCTGAACATTTTGATGTAGTTCTTGTAATTCTTGTACAGAAGGAATTACTTTTGATGAAGTCCATGGATTATTATCTTTAACTTTACAAATTTTTTGCTTTGAAACACGAATCATTTGTGCTTCAGGTTTATGTATTTTTTTTTAACCTATTTTACTCAATAATAGCTTCTTTACTAGCTTTTACAGATAAAGGATCATAATTAATTGAATACAGTTCTTTTAAAGACGTTACTCGAGACAATGCAACATAAATTTGACCAGGACTGAATACAGAATTACCTACATCTATAATAGCGTTGCAAACTTAATCCTTAGCTTTTGTAGATAGTGATTCCATAACTTAGACACAATGGAAATTGTTTTCTAATGACATATATTCTTTCCATGACAAGAAATTTGCCACATACACTTTTAATTAAAAATTCTTCACCTGACGGCAAAAGAAAATTTATTTTTTCTATATTATTATGCCATACATTTTTAACAACGGAAATCACTTTATCTATTGTACCGTTTACAAGGTCTTTGCTAGATCCGATGTTACGTCTTATCATAACTTTTGCTCCAATCCATGACGGGAAATTTGACACATACTCTCTCAATTAAAAATTCTTTACCTGACGGCAAAAAAAAATTTATTTTTTCTATATTATTATTCCATACATCTTTAACAACGAAAATCACTTTATCTATTGTACACAGCGCGTCACTGAATCGCGGAATAGACGCGGGGATCGGAGGGCAAGCGGGCCGAACGACTCGTACGGCGCTTGTTGGCGAGCAGCCGCCCCGCTTGCCCTCCGATCCCGCACTTATTCCGCGATTCAATGACGCGCTGTGTACCGTTTACAAGGTCTTTGCTAGCATCGATGTTACGTCTTATCATAACTTTTGCTCCAATTTTAATAATAATTTTTTTCGCAAGTCCAGCTGTTCTTGAAGTATCATCTTCATGACTTGACAATGTTTTTACAACCTTCCTTTCTACAAAGCGATTACACTTTATTTTATCTTCTCCGATTAATACTATTTCTTCAGAAGTAATTCAATTTAGCATTGCAGCATTAAAAATGTCACACATGTGACAAGTAGGTAGTAAACATACGGTATTTGCCGAAGAATCACTAATAAAATTACATAATTTGTTTAATGTAGATTCCATAGATACACCTTTAAACGATAGTATTCTGGTTTAAAGGATTTTACAATTAGACAGAGTCACTAATCCAATACGAATTTTCGATAGTAACTCACGATAAGTTTCATCTCCTTGCTGCCGCATATTGATTGTTAATTCATCGTAGTCAGACAATCTAGTCCACAAATTAGTCTTCTAATAAACCAAGATATTTATCAATTTTTTCCTTTGATAAGCTCACACAAACAGGATCATCGTTTACTAGAGGTAATTGAAGCAAATCTCTAAATAGAAGAATGTGTTTTCCACCGAACCAACCGTCATCAGAATCAGTAGTGTCGAATATTTGACACAATCAAAGATGTATGTACATTAAAGTCAAATTAGATATCATCGATACTTCATCAATTATAATCAAAATAACATCTTCGAGATCTGCTCGTAAAACTTTTAATACATGATCAGATAATTGTTTATATTTANGAATAAAACCGTGTTCAACAGGCAATTGAAGTAGTTTATGAACTGTCAAACCGTTTACGTTAAACGCTGCAATGCCAGTAGAAGCTGCTATAGCAATATCTTTCTTAATATTTTGTTTTATCCAGCATTTAATAGTTTTAATTAAGAAACTTTTTCCTGTATCACCTTCTCCGCTAACGTATAATCGTAATGGTGATTTATCCGATTTTACAGGTGGAACGACTTTATGAAACACACGTTTTTGATCTAGATTTACATTTGCTATATCATATCACATACATCAACATCTTTATTTATTTTTTCACCATGTCACGTCCTAGGACAAACAGAGGTCTAGACCGTTTCTGGGAGCCCCACGGTCGAGGGCCTATTTGTGTTCCTCGGGAGTTTTACACTGGAT
>NW_018024757.1:0-5432 GCF_002006095.1 Pseudomyrmex gracilis
ATATCTTTTGCTACATCGTTGCAAAAGTCCTACAATTTTTGTTTGAAACATAAACGCTTTGTTTTTAAAATGTATTATATCAACAAAAAACACTTTACGTATGTATAACATTTTTACTATATAATTATTATTATTATATAATAATGATACATATAAATGTGTATACATATTGTCATATATTTTATTTGCTATATATTATATTAAGAATTGACTATAATAATCAGTATATCAGTATTATAACAAAATTTATTTGCGTTGTGAAAAGGTATTTTAAATTATGTTTAATAATAATAAAAAAAAAAACTATTTTTATCTATTGGTACAGGTACATTGCTCTGCACTATTTTTAATAAAATAATAATTTAAATAATAAATGAAGTGTGTAGGATAGTTTGTGTGTGTGTGTGAGAATAAGTAGATAAAAATAATTACAGTTTAGAAAAGAACAAGTGGTCTCAAGGACTGAGCGCAAGGGCTGCGAGATCTCGAATATGGAGGTTTTGAATTTAAATCTCACTATCACCTTAAGATTTTTTCCGGGATTGGTATCTTTAATCGAGTTAATTAGTTGGTCGGTAACCTGAATCAGGCTTCCAAAAATTGAGTCAAGTAAAATTTCGAATTAATTCTCTTAATTCTCTTTCTACAAGGCGATGTGCCATTGGTTTTTCTTTTTNTTATATATCACAGTACTGTAATGCATATCGGTGGACATGTTAATATTACTGTGAAATTANGCTAAAATTATCTTTTTTAGGTTTATTTTTGGAAAACAAATGGATAACCAAAATTGTCAAAAATGGATGTCCATAAGAAAATCAGTGGACGTCCATTGGAGTTTATTCGGACACCCAATAGACGTCTGAATTTGGACGTCTATTAGATATCCTATGGACATTCATGTGCTATCTAGGTTAAGATACAATGCGATGTATGCAACTTGCCAAATAGTAAATAACATCTCTAACGTTCATAAGATATAATAAAAACATATATATAATGTTGCTACTTGGGATGCAATACAATATTAATAAGTACAATACAATATTAATATTTCAGTATTATATATAATATTTCAGTATTATATATAAATGTAGTTTATCGATAATATTATTGTAATATTATAATATCCAATATTACTAGGATATTTCCGTAATATTATGTGCTATAGAAGTATCTCATCATTTTATCTTTATAGTTCATTTGACAAAAACAAAAGTAGAATGATCCAATAACGCTGAGAGCACGCTTTTCGAACTCGCTCATTCTTATTTCAAGATCGTACACGTGATAGATATATAAATAATTTCTTTGGTATAATATATCTGTCAGTCATAATTAGTTAACATGTATATATAATTACTTTTTTTAATATGTAACACTTTTTATAGATGTATGAGAGTCACTTTATAATTTTTATCATTTTGTAGAAATATGAAAATAAGATTACTGCAGACAGGCTGAAGAGCAAATATCCAATAGACGTTCAAATATTGGTTATTAAAGGACATCCGAAATCGGACATACGATGGACGTCTAATTCATGTCCGCGGACGTGCGACCATAAAATGGACATAGAACGAACGTCCATAAGACATTCTGTGCTATGTGGGTATTGCCGAAGTGTGATTTTTATGCACAATTTGTTTAATCCGTTTTTGAAATTATTTTTCTATTTCATAAATTTAAAGTATACCATTTGTAGTTACTTTGTGCCACGTTTCAAATCAGTTTATTAAAAAAAGTTGTATTGGAAGTGTTGCCGGCGCGAAATCACTAGCCACGAGGGACATCGGAGGTGTTGCCCGCGCGAATAACGCAAACTACTCGTGTCGTGCCTCGATTCTCTCTTTCTTTCTCTAACTCACACTTTCTGTCTTTCTATTTTTTTCTTCTATCAATGCGCTCGTATATGTATGCCATCTCGTAGCAGGCATATCACACGACGGTGATGAAAAAACGTGAATGTCTCAATCAAAAACTTTATTTGTCGCATATTTACAAAAATCAGAAACAAACAAAAAAAACGTAAGAATACTTTATTTTTTAAATGTTTTATTCTGAATCGATTAGGACCAAAACAAAATTGGTTTGGTGCATTTGTGGCTTAGAGGACCATTTAAGCTAGTCCATACGCCATTTTGTGTCTCATATTTTTATAGTTAGGAGCGCAGCTCCAATAATAATTGTAGAGTTAATTGTATAGAAGGGGGGGTTGTGCAGTATTCTTCTACCACGCGATACACGGCCGTCTTTCACAGTAGGCGTGCCTATCTGTGTCGAGCTCGTGTTCGAGGTGTTGTGACTATGATCGCCTTGTGGGAGGGGGATTACACCCGAATTAATTATTGGAGGCCCGATTAAGTTCGCCGATCAACCGATAAACTCGGTTGAAAGAGACCGGCCCGGAAAAAATCCTTATGTGGTGAGCGGATTCGAACTCGGGACCTCCAGGTTCGCAGCCCCTGCACTCAGGCTGCGAGACCACTGGGCCAGTTTAAAACGAAATTGATCGGTTCAGTCGTTACTTANATATTGCCTTGAGAAAATCTTCCCACTTTTAAATTGCATGAATCTCGTGTATAATAGGCACAATGTGCTCGCGCAGTTGGAGCGCCACTTCATTGCGCGTCAACTTGGCGCGAGGCACTATCGTGCCTCTTGATAATTTATACAACCCGTGTGGTTAAACACCATCTATGTTTCATTGTGAAATTTATTTTTGATTTTATTGTTAATAGGTAAATATATATCATTGAGTAGTTCAGTGTCGGTCATTACATTTAAACTGTTTTTTTTTGTAGTCTGATATACAACATCTCGCATGTCAGCCTTTTGTGATAATTCGGTTCGGTATCCAATATCCTTACATTGTCAAAATTAAAATTATGATCAAAAGAATGTTTAGCTATTACTGATGGTTCAATCATGCCTCTAGTTACATATTTAAAATGTTCTTTTACTCTTGTGTTAAGCTGCCTCATTGTTTGTCCTATGTATTTCCTGTTGCAGTCATTACACGAAATGCAATAAACGGCTTTATATTTTTGAATAGGAATGTTTTTATGGGTTTTTATAAATTTAGATAATGTGTTGAAGTTTTTGTAAGGTAATTTGAGGTATAAATTTCAAACGTGACAGGCAGTTGGAACTAAAAACACGGGTGTTGTTGTGCGAATATATGTGATGGAAATATTATTTATTTATGTATATAAATGAAACATAATAACGTTTCGACCTTCTGTTTAGGTCTTTATCAAATTAAATATGTGCTGTTTAACAAACTTCGTACAATACAATGCATGTCATGTACAGACGGCGTCATTAATTCGAAGAATTGGCGCGGGGATCGAAGGGCAAGCGGGGCGGTTGCTCGTAGCGCCAACGGGCGCCGTACTAACTAACTAGTAGCAATCGGGTGTCCACAACTGGACACCCGATTTTGGGACTAATGGATATTTGAATCAACTGGACTTTTTATGTGATCTCCGCGCTTATTCTTCGAATTAATGACGCCGTCTGTACAGCTCTTGTTTGCGATACGACTTATTGTAACATCTTACTTATCATCATTGTATTGTACGAAGTTTGTTAAACAGTACATATTTAATTTAATAAAGACCTAAACGGAAGGTCGAAACGTTATTATGTTTCATTTATATACATGAATAAATAATATTTCCATCACATATTCGCACAACAACACCCGTGTTTTTAGTCCCAACTGCCTGTCACGTTTAAAATTTACATATTTTTGGAACTATTTGCCCTTTCTTTGAATTGTAATTTGAGATGTTTAAGTGTGTTAATTTTTGACATTATTAATGTACTTAGTAATTGTTTGTACATGTAAAACTAAGAAAAATTGAGAGGGTTCGTGTTGATTTTCTAATTGTTCGGAGTGGTTGCGTTTAATTTATTGTGGAATAATGTTCTCAATCTTTTATCAATTGTATTGAATATTAGATCGGTAGAGTAATTATTATTGATAAGGGTGTTGATGCAAAGATTAAATTTTTTTCATGGAATTTGGGATCTAAAAGTAAAATGGCTCTGTCAACTAATGAGTATATGGCTCTGTTAACTAATAAGTATATGGTTCCGATTTTATGACATATTGGGTTATGTGATATGTAAGTTAAATATCTACCAGAGTGTTGATTTATTATTTTCTTTTTTAGTTGTGTGGAAAAGTCTTTATTTTTTGCACAGTAATTTCTAAATTTTTAAAGAATGTTTTCCTAATTTATTATTTTTATCTCTATATTCAAACTTGAACAACTAAAGTACTATTGCAATATATACTATACGTATTTTGCACTATTACTTTAATATTACAAGTTTGAATATAGATATAAAAATAATAAAATTAAGAAAACATTCTTTAAGAACTTAGGAATCACTCTGCAAAAAATAAAAGACCTTTTCATACACCTGAAAAAGAAAATAACTGTTAAAAGTTATTATTACTGTATAGAAATAGCAATATTCACATTTTTGTTTTTCGAAAACTAGATAATAGAAAATTTTGAAAAAATTTAGATGTGTAAGAATCGACTTCTTAAATATACCCTCAACATTTGCAGTCATTCTCTCTATTTTGGCAAAATCGATCGAACCTCCTTAATTATACATATTTACAATTTTTTTCACATGTAAAATATCTGCGAAAATAACATAACTTAGAGAATCGTAGATAAAGCTTCCCTTCGTTTTCCTTTTTGAGCATCCTGATATCACGCACATACAAATCATTTTTTCTAACAGAAACAAAGTATACTGAAACATTGATTTAGCTTACAATTTCGCTTTGCAGATTTAATTACCAATAAAAAAAAGTTAGAACACCGAAAGTAATTTTATGTTTATTGTTTAAAAAGAAAATCTTAATATAAATCCTTGGCATAATTCTTGAAGACACAAATTTTATTTCATGTAACATAATATTTATAAAATAATCTTTACTTCAGACCTGAAGCTGAAGAAACATTCAGTATGTCAGTTGCCAGTTTTTCAATTTTTTGAGATCACCGCCAGTCTGTGGACTCAAAATGGCGTCGACCAATCAAAACTTGGGACGTCGATTTCGCGCTTCTCTCTTTTATAAGACTCTATGGAAGACATCTATAGTTAAAAGACAAATAATTAGATATAGCAAAAACTATTTAGCAAATTATGATCAATGTTACAAAAACTTAATTACGATATAATAAAATTAAACTTTTCCAAGTCTTATTGTTTGATAAAAAACCACCACTGCAATATCTTTTCTCTAGTATAAAATAAAGGTAAAAACAGGCGCCAAGTACACGCACAACACGTATTGTATTTAAATTAAATTATTTTTTTATTTATACTCCAAAAACTTCTTTCTCTATAAAACCTGTTTTACAATATTTATATACTACAAAACATTCTTTCTCTAAAAACCC
>NW_018024758.1:0-1683 GCF_002006095.1 Pseudomyrmex gracilis
TAAGGGTTGAATGTGTGTGTGTGTGAACTTGTATGAATGTAGTGTATGAATGATGTATGTTCCGCCCCTTAATGTTTCGTACTTGTGTATCTGCTCGTGAGGATGTATATATGCATGTGTGTTTATATATTTGTCTTAGTGCACGCCCTCTCGTGTATGTGACCTTTGTGAGCCTGTGTGTGTNATGTTTTGTGTTTCCGTCCTTAAAGTTACATGTTTGTATGTCTGTATGTGTGTATACAAATATAGTCATGTGGGTCTAAATACGTGTCTTAATACGTGTAAACTTGTGTAAAACCAAACAATGTCCTTAAATGATAATATTTTACGTGTACAGTCTATGTTTGTGTGTGATTTAACTTTGATGTGTACTTGTCCCTATAACGATTGTGTTGATGTGTATTGCACTAATTACCTATGTGTGAACGTTTTCCTGTATTAGTGTACGTTAGTGTTTGTTTGTGTGTGTTTGAGTGGGGATGACTCATCCTACCCTACTTTCCACTCTTATTGCCAATAAAAACTTAAAACACTAAATTTCCCTCCTTGGGCTTTCCAAAACTTAAAATTAACGTTTGTTGATCTTTAACATAAAACAAACCTTTTACTGGTCTCTAAGTTTACTACTCTTTACTACTAAAAAGACACGGTTTACTAAAACTAAGTTTACTTTCTTAACTACACAAAAACAAAACACTTCAAATATTAACAAAAAATAACCGGCCTGTTTGCCTTACGCCTTACTGGCTTTAACGGATAACACAATATTTTTCCTTAAAACTAACTTTGTACTTTTGTCCCTTTACTTTCCACGCCGTCCTCCTCGGCCTCCCCCAGGATTTGCGCCAACGCAGCTTCCACCGTCGTTCCCTCNTGCGCTCCTCCCGTTTGGGCTTCATCCTGCTGTTCCGGTGTTCTGGATTTCTCCAACCGCGGTCCCTCCTGGGGCCCTGGTGACAAGCACCTAACACTTTAACTTTTTGCGAAATCTTGCAACCCATCCTACCTTCCAAAGTCCTTTCCACTCACCCAGTTTCGTCAACAACTGGAATTTTGTGAACACCTAACACTTGTTCACCACGGGCGATGTTAGGCTCCGGTTACCTCGTGAAAAGACTAACCCTGTGACTTTGTTCGAAAACCGCTCCAAACGCTCAGACAGNCCCAATCAACTTGAAAACCTTACTTTACTTTTTATTATTTTTCATCTCGAGCTAAACCGTTTCCCGGTATCGCACTGTACCTAGGTTGATTTGCCCGGCTATTGTGAATATTACATTCACGCTCCCTCAGCACATCATTTACCTTACCATACTCCCTCTTGCATGGAGCTCATGTCTTGTCTCGGTTAAAATTCGTCAATTCCGTGTTTGTTAACAATTGTCTGATTTGGGATAACAAACCTAACAATTTCAATTTTGAGTAGAAATCCACCAATCGTTCCCTTGACGCTAGTCTAGCTTCCTGGTTAAGTTTAACCAACAACTCCGGTTGACAAAGAGTTTTTAGTAATCTTTTTCTTTTTGTTTCAGGTGACCGCCGGGGGACCCTTAGGCTGACCTGGCTCCATCTGGACCTTGTGGAAAACTTAAATGCACGTAAGTACAACGCTGAACCTCTGTTTAACAACCAAACTCCTTTTGTTACTTTCAGACTTAAGTTTTTAACAAGTTAGTCCAGAAA
>NW_018024758.1:8088-9584 GCF_002006095.1 Pseudomyrmex gracilis
GTCTCGACTGCCGAAACTGCTCGGCTTTTATACCCCGGAGCGGCCTATGGTCCGTCCGGGGTCGGCGTGCGGTATGCGGTTGTTTGCGCGGTAATCACGCACCTGTGCCGTGTCATACGGACACAGGTCCACGTGCGCTCTTCTAGGCTATATTACTGCGGCTTATAATATAGATCGGTATACGGAACTGTTGCTTGATGCGCGGAACGGTTGGAACTATGTTATTCGCTATACTACGGCGCGAGGATGGGAACACAATAAACATATACGGATAATGTAATCGAAAAAGAAATATATATACAAAAGAAACAGAAATATAAGAATGTGAATAATAATACAGAGAAATAGAGAGAAAAGAAATATAATACAAAATAATATAGGTGGCGGAGCTAGCTCCGTCACACCTTGTAGGTCAGTCGGGCCCCGGCGCTGAATTACTCACACGCCGGACGCGACGTTTGACCTCTCGTTCCAAGAAGTGATCCGTGAGGAACGCCATTTCACCAGCAGATAAAGGCTGGTCTGGCTCCACGGCGTCGGCGCCATCCAGCGGCAAGCCGCCGCGGTATAGCTCGGTGAAGTACTCATGGATCCGATCTTTCTGCACTCTGCAGAATTTAGGGGGCCCATGAAACACTTCCCAAACAGCCTTGCAACGGTTGCTCCTGTATAGCGCCTGTATACGTGCCGCTTCGCGTACCCAGGTCGCGCGTCTTTCTCCCGATTTCTCCTAGCGATTTTCCTTCCTATTGGCGCCGTCTCGCTCACGAAGCGCATGTCCTGCTCCTCGACGCGGTTGCTCAACCCCGCACGCACTGGACGATTTGCGGATACGCCACGACGATGTCCAGCGTCCGTTGCATCCTTCCCGAAGTAATTCGCGATCAACGTTGCAAAGTCCTCCAGGTCCGCAACCGTGGCGACGCCCGCCGCACGCCCAACCAGCGCGTCTCTTTTTGCTAACTGCGCGCGCCTGCCCCGCCTCTCAGCGAGAACAGGACGCGGCGCGGGGCGCTCCGGTGACGGCTGAGGGGACGCATTGTTGACGGAACGCCGCGGGCTCTGCGCATCGACAAACGCACCGCTACGAGGCGANCTCGACGCTGCCCGTTCGACACGCCCGTGGGTCGAGGGATACGACAACAATTTATGGAACGGGTCAGGTAACATTAACCGAAGATTGTGAGTTGTTGACACGGAAAATGTTTAGAAAAATGCAGAAAACGGCGGCTAGTGTGCGGGTGCAACCGTATGTACCTGAGTATAACTTGTGTTGGAAGTCGAGGACGTTGGTTGGTGAGAAGAATAAGTTCTATACTTAAACTTATAATACTATCTTTATTGCTCCAGTTTCTTACAATGTTCCTTCAACGTTCCTTACACGGCTGTTCCTCACTGCTGTAAACTCTCCGGCTTGCGGAGCCACACAGTGAGCTAGCAGTCTGTTTACGATCTTTCTCTGCTTCATCCGCGCGATCGATTTATAGCAGATCGAT
>NW_018024759.1:0-5405 GCF_002006095.1 Pseudomyrmex gracilis
CCTGTGTCGAAAGATTGCCTTATATGGTAAGGTATTTCGAAGGGTCGATGGTGCGTCACGGTTTTATCGCTAACCGTCGGTTTTTATGATACTTAAAATAAACATGGAAAGTTCTAGAATCTACGCGTAGCAACTAGACTAGGCTAGACAATGGTCACAAAACAAAAAGACATACATATTGGTCAAGAGTAAATTTATATTCTTCACTTTTCATTTATGCTCCTCATATGTTTCATTTTTCCAATTATTCTTTTATGGTGTTTATATTTTTTTATTTAATCGAAATGTTCTGTAAGTAAAGAACAAGGACAAACGGCGAAAAATGATAAACAGGCTTAGCCGCTGGCGCTAGCCGCGTACGCTATAGCTATGTCGAAAGAAAGAGACAGTAAACATATCTCTGTTCTCTTCTACCGCCCGAAGACGGCCGAAGCGTCGAGCGCACACGTACACGGCTGCTCGCCTGTGTGCGTATCCCCTCTACTTGCTGCAGCGTGCTGTAAGAGAGTCAAAACTGGGCATACTGCCTACGGTCCGTCCGGGATTGATGTGTAGTGCGCGCTTGTTTGCGCGCCGTATCACGCACCTGTGTCGTGTCGCACGGGCACAGGTCTTCGCTCGTGCACGTGTGTTCTGCGTTCTATACTCTTGCGCTTTAAACTATATATATATATATAAGTAAAAACTATACGTACGGTGACTTTCTATTTTAAAGGAACATAATATACCAGCTTTAATATACTTGAGTAAGAAAAAAAAATATACAGAGCAATAAGAATGAAAACATATTATAACTAAATATAAAGAACTATATACACTATGTAGAGGTGACGAAGTTCGCTTCGTTACATTATTTCTAAATGTTTTTTCAAAATCAAGTTTTACACAAAAAGTTCGTCTGACAGCAAAGAGCTTAATTCGACAAAAAAATCGTATTGAAGTTTTAAAAACTCAGTTTTGAAGTTCAAAGTTGGCACTTTAAGAAAGCGTGAACAAAAATACAAAAAACAATTTACTTAGCTTGCAAAAAATTCATAAATATGCCAAAAATCGTCATTTTCAACCCTTTTAACCTCATTTTTCTCAAAACCTGATGTGATAAGAGCAATTTCGTTAACAGATTCGAATTTCACGCACAAAATTACGTAGGAAACGATTTTTCTTTTTGTTGTGCCTGGATTATTGTCATTATTATTGTTATTCCTTCAGTAACTTTGTGATTGAGAAATTAGACAGCGTATTGTTAAATTGTGCTAATTAAGAAATTAGTTATTTAGTTAATATAAAGCGTGTTTAAGAAATAAAGGTCGCGCAAGCACGTATTGTTTGGTCAGCAGGAACAATAAATTTGTCTCCGCGTGCTGACCACGGAGATTAAGCAAGTGGTGCAACATCGTTTTGCTGAAATGTGCATGACGCAAGGTCATAGTGGCAAAACGATGCTGTCCAGTGCTCCTAAAAGGGGGGTATAAAAAGACGCTGTACGATTACAGCGTCGGAATTAGTTCACGAGACGTCGTACTGTTAAGAAGAATTGTAAGAGATTAAAATAAAGACTTGTTAAGTCTGAATCAAGTGGACTCTTCCCCCTGTTCCTGCACATCTTCTATCCAAAAGAACTCGTTGTGACACTGAGGCACAACATTTTCCAGAATGCAAAACCATGCAGCTTGTGGTATGATAGTTGAAAAAGATCGTATGAGTCTTGTAGAACGAATTTGTAGAGCACAGCGCGAGAACGATGAGTTGTAACCTAACCTATTTTCGAGAAAGTGGTGCGTAATGAAAGCGAGAGTTTTGTGTTACAGAACGGAATATTATATCGGAAATACAATGATGATCTATTATAGGTTGTACTTAAGTTTATGCAGCATGATATAATTAGACAAGCGCATGAGAAACATTTTTCTACGGGTAAAATGGAGCGCATGTTAAGAAAAGACTTTTGGTTTGGTCATATGCGAGAAAGAATTGAGAAGGTAATAAAAAATTGTCTATCGTGTATATTAGCTGAGCGTAAGTATGGCAAGCAAGAGGGTCTTTTGCATAGCATTCCTAAAGACGATATCCATAAATATATAGATATGATGTCCTATCTCCTATCATAATATTCTTGTTTCCAATTGAATGTCGCTATGTTAAGTAACAGACTCCGCGCATGTGTGTAACGGGTTAACCATATTGAAACATGTAACCTCACGTTGAGCAAGCTAACATAATTAAATTTGATTTTAGTTTTAATTTTGTGCAAACGAGACGGTGTTTTTTTGTAAAAATACAAAACTTTAAGAGTCGGGATTAACATTTCACAAGTAAGTGTATTAAATTTTTTTATTTACATTCATCTACAATATAAGATATTTATCTTATATATCTGAAGTAAATAATCAAATAATCATTTCAATTCGAAAACTCACGTGTAATGCAATGTACTGTATATTATACATATTCTAAAGCATGTAATATACTCTAAAACACACATGTAAAAGATATAGACTATATTTCTTATATAATTATTTATATAAAATAAAAGTTATTTACATTTTCTTTATTCAATTTATTCAATTAACTCATATTTATAGGCAATTGATATAATGGGCTATCTATTGAAGAAACTATATGGGCATTCTTTCTTATGTAGGTACTTTAGGTATAGCATAAGCTCTAGGTAATAATCCATCACTAGATCTTAATAAATTATACGTTAATTCTCTGATATGTAACCATTATTGAGCCATTGGCGAAGTAGGCAATTGAGATTTTCTTTAATTTTTTTAATAAGATTTTTTTTATTAATATAGGTAATCTCATTATTTAGAAAAGTTTCCATTTTATCTATGTAATTGTTAGTATAAACTGCTACTATATTACCTTTGTTTAATAACTGAGCCGGAACAATTATGCATTTCTTGAATTGTAAATATAATATTAATGTATTCTTACATAAATCTTGCAAAAGTCTTTTTAAAAGCTATCGAGTCCACTTTGTCTTCTACATATTTTATATATTATAAAATCATATACAAACAGACTTTCAGCTTGTTTATGAGGTCTTCTTTGTCCTCTATTATATCAGATATTGTTATGCAAGATCTTGAAAAACATGTTTTAAAAGAGTTGACTTACATTCCTAGTTTTTATTACAGATACGTAGATGATATCTTAATGACAGCTCCGAATAATGCACTTAAACAAGTTTTACAGACTTTTAATAACTACCATCAAAAGTTACAATTCACGTTAGAAGCACAAAACAATAATTCTGTAAACTTTTTAGACGTTACCGTAATCAATAAACATGAAAAAATTATAACAGATTGGTATCATAAGCCCTCATTTTCGGGTAGATACTTGAATTTTCATTCTACACATCATATTTTGCAACAAATCGGAAACTGTCATGGATACAGTCGATAGAGTTATTGTATTATCTCACCCTACGTTTCAGACAAATAATTTTAAGCTATTGACAAAAATTTTATTATTATAAATGACTATCCTCTACAATTCATTTTTAATATCATTAACAAGAGAATTAAGTATTTATTTACAAACAAATTAAACTTAAACCTGCATTAGCGGTATCTGATGTTGATGACATTGAGATGAAATCTAAATTTATAACCATTCCATATATTAACAAATTGTCTTATACAATATCAAAAACATTAGGCAACATTGAAGGAATCTCATTGGCTTACAGAAGTCTCAATAAATTAATTTGTATTACTTTATAATTTTCTTGATTGATTTGTAACAGTGCTGAAGATAATCAACATTAAAAAGTGATCGAAACGTCCAGAATAATGCACGGTTTTTATTTTATGATTAACGTTCACCTTTATCTAGGACCATAAGCTCTTTGGTTGCGATGCGATGCGAGAAAGAAAAACCGCTGCAATAACAGGGGCCATTCATTTGAATCATTTATTTCGCGGCATAAACACGCCTCCTCAATACGTGGGAAATCCTAAATATTTACGCCTTTTGCGAAAAGGAGAAAAAAGGACAAAGCGCAAATCTCCGCATAACATTGAACAAGAAGAAGCCGAAAAAGAAGAAGGATGAGATTACCGCGCAACCGATAAGAACAAGAAAAAGATACGAATCGGGATTCCGAGACGGCTGCTCACGTGAGACAAAATGTAAACAAGACGCTTGACAAGTTTTATTATAATCCCACGCATTACGCCGGTTACTCGTCGACAGGAAATTTGTCGCGAGCCGCTAAACCAAATTACTCGCGCGAGGACGTTGTTCGCTGGCTTCGTTCGCAAGATGCTTATACGCTACATCGTCCCGTGCGGCGAAAGTTTCTTCGACTGCATTACAATGTGACAAATATCGACGATCTCTGGGAGGCTGATTTGATAGAATTGCGAAATTTGCGAAGCTATAACGACGGATATTGCTATCTACTGGCAGTGATGAAAGTTCTGGCAGGCTAGCACCAAGAGCACCGAGGTGGTGGGGGCACGCACACAAACGAGAACCGCCGTCCGTGTGCGTTACGTCACGCTCGGCTGTTCGGCTCGTGAAAGAGCGCAGACATACTACAATACGTTCTGCCTTCCACCAAGCCCGCTACGCGAGCAAGACATTGAGGCTAGAAAGCAATGTTTCGTTGCGCGCTTGTAGCGTATGACAATATGACAACGCAAACTGCTTTTCCATGACTTACAATCTTGGAAAAAGTAATTTTTTCTTTTCAATTTTTTCTTCAAAGACGTACAATATTTATATATTTCGGTATATTGGTAATCGATGTACCGATCTAATATAAGAATATATATTGGACAATTTGTGTAAAAAAGGAGATTTTGAAAACCTATATTAAATATCATATAACATTAAATCAATGTTTTTATTTAACTTATGTCTCACAAAGCTTTACACACAAGTTTTCTTTCAAAGACGTACAAAATTTATATTGGGTTGGTGGAAAAGTTCTGCGGATTTTTTAATAGATGACACTAGTGTCAGAAAATAATTATCGCGTGTCGTTCAAATGTCAGACTGCCGCACATATTTTGACAAGTCACACTACGCTTGACATTTGGCAGAAGTGTTTGTTTTGGTCGGACGTGTTTTGCGTGTACGGCATACAACTAAAATGGAAGATCAAAAATTGCATTTTCGCCATATTTTGCTGTTTTTATTCCGTAAACGATATAAAGCGGCAGACGCTAAGCGCGAAATATGCGCCATGTATGGTGCCTCGGCCTTAAGCGCAAATACATGTGAGAGATGGTTTGCTCGCTTCCGTTTCGGAGAATTTAACCTTCAAGATGCACCACGCTCTGGACGGCCAAATTCTGTTGACGACGACCAACTCCTGGCTACAGTGAAGAGTGATCGACACTTAACGACTCGAGAGATTGCAAAGCGCTTCGGCATTCATCATA
>NW_018024760.1:0-7249 GCF_002006095.1 Pseudomyrmex gracilis
GGGGTTTTACAGATGTAAGTGTGTCGGGTGCATGTTTAAGACGCCGATTCGTGGTATAGAAATCATTCAAGATCTATTTCTATAATTTCATGGATTGTTGCGGAACTTGGGGGGAATATTGGGTAAAAATGGTGGACGGGAACTAAGCGGATGTCATTTATATATGGAAATTTGACAGGGAGGAGATTTTTGGCTGGAGTGGTGGATATCAACCGGAAGATGTCGGAAGAATTTGTTGTTAAAGGGTCAATTATAAAGNGGATTCTTTCAGGATTTGCTATTTTGTAAGTGGAGGCTAGTCGGAAGAAGTGTTGGAATTTAGGATCGAGCGGTGGGGTGGTTGATCGTGACGAGTCGGAGGATTCATCATCCGCGGATTCATGCCTGGATGTAGAAGGTTGAAAGGAAGAAGAGCGAGGAGGAGGTGGAGGAATCGGCGCGGATTGCAGATCCGCGNGATTTTCTGCGGGACAAGCGGGTTTGGAGTGCGTTGGAGAGGGNGAGCGAAGAAGTGAAGGGGNCGGATTGTTTGCGGGCGAACAAGGGAAGGATTGAACGTCTGCGGGTGGATCGGAGGTTATCGGTGAATAAGAGGAAACTTCATACCACAAATCGTCGTGTGTATGCGTGTCTGTGTGTGTGTGTGTCGAATGTGTCGGTGAGTGTAAGTGCGCGTGCGATAGATTTGTGTGCGTATCAATGGAGGTTTTATTGTTATTGTGGCTGTTGCGATTGTTTCCTAATATCTGAGGAAGAGTGGCGTCAATGGGCCTAGTCGGCTCCGCTTTGTTTTGTGCGAGCGCTGTTGCTCGTCGCAATTTTACGTTGCGTCGGTAGCGCTGGGCCCGCTCGCGAAGNTCTCTGCCGGAGTTCCACTTAAACGAATTTATGCAATTACACTCAATTTATGTTATTGTATTTTTTTATTGATTTTCTTGGCTTCGCGACCATTTTCGGAGATGTTGAGCCTTGTTTACCACGTGGTTTAAGGAAGAAAATAAAGAAAAAAATTTCGGCTGCCATCCGAGACGGTTACACACAGAGAGTAGCCCTTCCAAAATTTCGGCTGCCACCCGAGACGGCTGTATACCGCGAGTAGCCCTTCCAAAATTTCGGCTGCCACCCAAGACAGTTACACACCGCGAGTAGCCCTTCTAAAATTTCGGCTGCCACCCGAGACGGCTATACACCGCGAGTAACCCTTCCAAACCTTCGGCTGCTACTCGAGACGGTTACACACTGTGAGTAGCCCTTCCGAATATTTCGGCTGCCACCCAAGACGGTTACACACCGCGAGTAGCCCTTCCAAAGATTTTGGCTGCCACCCAAGACGGTTACACACCGNCGAGTAACCCTTCCAAACCTTCGGCTGCTACTCGAGACGGTTACACACTGTGAGTAGCCCTTCCGAATATTTCGGCTGCCACCCAAGACGGTTACACACCGCGAGTAGCCCTTCCAAAGATTTTGGCTGCCACCNAAGACGGTTACACACCGCGAGTAGCCCTTCCGAATTTTGAGTGTATCTATACATTTGTTTATTTTGTCCGTTTCCCGATATATCCGAAAATCAATCGCGACGTCAGCTTTTAATTTTGCGAGAAGTGGAACCTCCGTTTATATAATAATGTGGACTTACTACTTAGATGTTTGCTGGCTGCAATTTCCTTTATCCCTTCGGCCCGTACGGCTGGCTAGGTAGTTNGGAACCTGGTGCGGCTTCGGTGTTCNGTGGATTCTCGGCGCACTACTTGCACTTGCACTTGCGACTTATATGCTCACACGTCGCGACTTTGCTGCGGCACTCCCGACAGAATCAGTAGGTTGTTTTTGACTCCAGCTCCGACAGCGTCTCGTCTTATATACTCTTTTGAGTCGGTGAGTGCTCACCGAGTTTCTTCTAATCGGAAAACTCGGTTGGGCCTTGCTGGTTTCTATTTGTTAATTAGTCGGTCGGGCGACTTGCGAGATCGCCAATCGGCGACGATCTCTCGTTTCAGTTGCTTTGTCCGATTTTTCGGAGAAANAAAAAGGGAGAGTGTTTTTTTGATCACGCCGCATAGACCTCTTGCTATTTGTATATAATAAAATTGCTCGTGGCGCCGGAGTTCTATTTGCTCCGGCTGGTCTAATTTTTATGAGAAGTGTTCTTCCTGTCCCGGAGATATCCGTGTTTGTTTGGAACGTTGCTCGGGATGTTTAAACAATAATAAAAATTTCTGTTCGCTATCGTCTACGAAGAAATTTTTAGGATTGTTGCTAGGCTCAGTTTATCTTTTCGGGCGCCGATATAATTTCCGTTTGCTCTCCTATCGTCTTTAAGTTTCCAACGATAGGAGACNCGTTTGAAGTATTTATTATTTACAAAAAAAGGGTTCGCTATGCGCTGGCGCGTCGTGTCGCAGGAAAAAGAGGACCGTGGAGTCTCCAGGACGTAACAATATAATGAAATTTCTGTTCTGTAGAATCATTCAAATTTTGTAGAATTGTATTGAAAAAGACCTGATACAAAGGTTGATAGCTTTACATTTAATAAAACTCATTTATTAATATACACACCGTCATCTGTGTTTGTTTGAGTAGCCATTAACAACATTTTTATATTTTTTAATGTAAAAACTGTTTACTTATATTAATAAAAATTGTTTTATATAGTAATATCAATTAAAAGTATCATAAAATTATTTATTGTTTTTTCATTAAAACAAAGAAATTAATGTAAAAAATAAAAATAAATTGAATTAAGTACTAATTGTAATACACAGTTTACNTTTATAATTGAGACGAAACATAATGCAGCGACTTACAGTTAGTACACGCGCACTTATCGCGTTCTTTATCTGTTTCTGACGTTATAAAATCTTTACATTAATTTCTGACAATTCACATATATATTAATACAAGTGTCTACAATAAATAAACAAAACGTCAAAACTGTACTCTAAAAGCTATTTATTGATAATTAAGCNAAATGTAAACAATAACAGTAATCGAGCGGTTCATAAACATCCCACACTTATTATTAATTTGTGAATACTTCTCTACGCCCTATCTACGCTTTTGACAATTTGCAGGTAGCTTGTTTAATGTATAAAAAACAAGTTAACAAATTGTCAGAACTGTACCTTATGACATAAGTTTTCCGAATTTTCCGCAACTTTGACGGCTTCTGACGATGTCTTCTCTTCTACCTACACTTCTGACGATTTGTTNTGTTTGGAACGTTGCTCGGGATGTTTAAACAATAATAAAAATTTCTGTTCGCTATCGTCTACGAAGAAATTTTTAGGATTGTTGCTAGGCTCAGTTTATCTTTTCGGGCGCCGATATAATTTCCGTTTGCTCTCCTATCGTCTTTAAGTTTCCAACGATAGGAGACCCGTTTGAAGTATTTATTATTTACAAAAAAAGGGTTCGCTATGCGCTGGCGCGTCGTGTCGCAGGAAAAAGAGGACCGTGGAGTCTCCAGGACGTAACAATATAATGAAATTTCTGTTCTGTAGAATCATTCAAATTTTGTAGAATTGTATTGAAAAAGACCTGATACAAAGGTTGATAGCTTTACATTTAATAAAACTCATTTATTAATATACACACCGTCATCTGTGTTTGTTTGAGTAGCCATTAACAACATTTTTATATTTTTTAATGTAAAAACTGTTTACTTATATTAATAAAAATTGTTTTATATAGTAATATCAATTAAAAGTATCATAAAATTATTTATTGTTTTTTCATTAAAACAAAGAAATTAATGTAAAAAATAAAAATAAATTGAATTAAGTACTAATTGTAATACACAGTTTACNTTTATAATTGAGACGAAACATAATGCAGCGACTTACAGTTAGTACACGCGCACTTATCGCGTTCTTTATCTGTTTCTGACGTTATAAAATCTTTACATTAATTTCTGACAATTCACATATATATTAATACAAGTGTCTACAATAAATAAACAAAACGTCAAAACTGTACTCTAAAAGCTATTTATTGATAATTAAGCNAAATGTAAACAATAACAGTAATCGAGCGGTTCATAAACATCCCACACTTATTATTAATTTGTGAATACTTCTCTACGCCCTATCTACGCTTTTGACAATTTGCAGGTAGCTTGTTTAATGTATAAAAAACAAGTTAACAAATTGTCAGAACTGTACCTTATGACATAAGTTTTCCGAATTTTCCGCAACTTTGACGGCTTCTGACGATGTCTTCTCTTCTACCTACACTTCTGACGATTTGTTNTTTGTTTTCTAACATAATTTAGTATGTTTATATAAATTTTAGTGACCATATCTAATTACAATTATTTTCTTAAAAATTTTCATAATTTTCCGCCTATTTTTATTTTTGCCTTCTAGAGCGACTTCTGACAAACGAGTTTTTACCGATAATAATTGAACATTTTGCAGTAAAAATTAGGACCGTACCAAATCACATAAAAAGTTATGTAGCCAGTTCTAAGTGTACATCTTCAATAGAATTAAAAAAAAATAATAGGTAACAATAAAATATAACTAAATTAAGTTAAAAGTAAGAAGTCTAAAAATGTAAATAAAAGAAAGTAAAATTGTTTACCTTTTTAACTGTTTACCTTAAATTTTNTTTTTAATTAGACACTAACCAACTTTGCTTACGTATACTTTTTGTGTAACATGTATACTTAAGTATAAAAAATGGGAGCAGTGCACTTGGACACAGTTCAATTAGACACAGTGCAATTGGACACNAAATTAATTTTCAAGTGAACCATGTTTGATAACATTGTTGTGTCTAATTGAACTGTTTAATTAAACCGTGTCCAATTAAACCGTGTCCAAAATTTTGTGTTTAATTGCGCTGTGTCTAATTGAATTGTGTTTAAATGAAGGTCANCCATAAAAGATATTATTCATCATATCGGCTGGATCATCTCGGGTCTTGTCTTCACTAGCCGGTACACCTTGGATAATGCTAATCTTGGCACATACTGTGACTTTCAACCTCATAACTCGAAAAGTACTTAATGGAAAAAATATTTACTCATAATGTTTTGGAAAGTTCTCAAAGTGAGCTATAAAAAAATGCAATAAAAAATATAAGTTTTTTTTAAATTAAAAGTGACCTTTGTGTAATCTTGAAAGCAACCTTGGAAAAAAGAGGAACANCACCTACTCCATCTCTCTCTTTTAAGTATGAACTTATCGGTCCGTGTTGTGCAAAGCGTTACTNTGATTAAGACACGCGTATCTGACAGGATCTCCAACTTACAATTCAGCGCTCTGGTCAATGCAGTTTGCTCTGTGAGCATAGATCCTTTAGTTGTGAGCGACTTTATTTGGCCGCAATTTCTCCCGTTTCGGGTGGTGTACGAGAGTGTCACACACACCTTCGGCACGTCCTCGGTCGTATCCGANAATTTCCAAACGTATAATTAGGCGCCAGGCGTGAAAATTACGCCGCACAAACGCACGTCAACAATATCTCAATCACAAATTACCTTGGACATGACGGCGATCTCTCGNGAAAATACTCGGCAGCTCAGATGCTGAAACAGAAAGGCGGGGGTTCGGGANGTGGCTTTAGGCACAAAGGAAAAAGAAACTCAGCTCAGTAAATATAACATAACAAAGTAAAAAAATACAATTGTNTGTTTTCAACTTGTTGAATATTTAAATAAAAAGAAGTAAGGAAATGGCGATAACAAGTTAATACCAGATGTTTGGGTACAATTTTTTATACTACAAAAATTTTTAACAATTTTTTAACAAACGTTTTGATCCACTATGGGATCTTCTTCAGTGTTTTAATAAAAACTTACAAAAAATAATGATCTAATCATATCTCTGAAAAATAATTTATTCAAGATCATGACCGTCAGTATTACGCAACAGGACGCAAAACGTCCTCTTGCTTCAAATGTAACTGACAGAATGAGCTGCTCCGACCATATTTAAGATACATATAACGATCTCATCCCCACCACATCGCTTTAACTGAATGAAGACTAAGTCGCCTTGTAATTTTCTAAAAATGAAAAATATGGTTTCAGCTTGTCCGTATCCGACATGACGTTGAGTGAATTGCTTTGTAATTTGATGTGTATCATCTCGGAAACGGATCTCTTAAAAAAGGAAGATTTTGTATCCAAGACTTTGACATTTTGCCAATTGATATTGTGATCAATCTCAATTCTATGCTGTGTGACTACGGAAACATTCTCCACGCGACGATTAATTTGATTTTTGTGTTCGGAAAGTCTTCCCTAGTTTCNAGTTGTCTTATAGTCTAGTCTCATAGCCTACGTACGAAGCATCACAATCATTACATTGCAACTTATAAATTATGTTTTTTTGTTCAATATCTACAGGATCTTTGATATTCTTGATAAATCGATTCAATTTATTGAGACTTCTAAGTAGTATGTGATCCGTTATAGCGCGTCAAAACAAACCNCCCCCAACTGGCCCCTCTGCTACTACTGGCGTCGTACCAGTGTCCNACCACTTCGGTTTCCCCCGCCTTTTCCGTNAGGGTTTCCTCATCTTTTCTGTCTGAAATCCACGCTCTGGTANAGGGGAACTAGATAGTTGACATGATTTATGACTTTTTTATGTCNCATTTTATAAATTNTTTATAAATATGTTGTAGCNAATAGAGTATATTTTTGGTTGTACATTATATGGATGCAAGAAAAAGAAAGGAAAATTTGGGTACTAGGTTATTAAAAAGAAATCTGGCTTGAAACGTAAATGCTGACCCGATGTTGTTNCTTCGATCGTTGGAACGTATAAAAGGTGAAGCTGAGCGTAGGTAGAAAGCGANGGAGTAGATGTAAGGGCAAAGGTGGGATCGGGCCCGGGAAGGACTAATGAGAGCGTGGTACGATATGGCTCTTAATTAGCAAAGTCCGGAGATAGCTGAGGCTAATGTTAGGATCCCGGGAAGGGGCCAATGAGCGCTTGGTCCGTTATGGCGCGTCAAAAAACAAACCCCTACAAGCAAGCGTCCCTGGCTCCGGCCGAGATAGTCGACAGGTCCGGTCAAAATAGAGATAGGGTTTGTAAATCTTTGACGATGGTTGACTTTTTTGCGGGACCCTTATTTGATGAATTGATAGGAAGAATGGGTATATGACTCTTGACATGCGATAAGGAGTTTCTTGCGCGATTATGGAATGTTTTCTTAAAATGTTTGTGCGTGCACGAACAGGCGCATGCAGGTTTGCGCCTGTCTGGCATCTGCTGCATCGTGTGAAAAGCCA
>NW_018024761.1:0-6174 GCF_002006095.1 Pseudomyrmex gracilis
AAACAGCTAACTAAGGCCTTGACCGAGTCGCGCCGTTTAAATCGCCGGCCGTAAGCGCATACTTGAGTTTGTATAAACAGCGAAAAACGTGACTTTCTCACGCGCGATTCCGAGAATAACTGCCGAATAAGTTCTCCGAAGTATTATATTCTTTTCATTTCTTTCGTGTACATATAATTTCTCTGATATTTTTTTTATTGAATAAATCTTCTTTATTTTGTTATTTTAAATCACCGAGTTCACTCTGTTTCTACCTCTTCCCTGAATCCGACGAGCTATTCCGCAGCAATAAAAATTACTCAAAAGAACGGAACACTCATTCACGAAAAAGTAGAACCGTTACATGGCGCCCGAACAGGTGATTTTTAATCGGTCAATTTCCTTGTNAAGTAAAACAGGATAGAAATAGAGTGAATCAGATACGTGATAGCTACTAGATAACCGCACGGNAGGTTTAGTAGCAATCTCCGAGCTATATTTTTTTGTGCTTGCTTTGCTTTCTGAACTGTTTCAGTTATATTCTTTTGTAAAATCCAACAATGGCGTGGATTCAAAGATTGTCAAAAGACCAGTTGATTGACGAACTGGCGAGTCGTGAGATAGACTCGTCAGGTACAATCGAGGAACTGCGACAGAGACTCAGGACATACGCAAGGGAACATCCAATACACCCGGAGACGGGAAACGAAACGCAAAACCCACCGGCACCTCCACCAGCGGCAATTGAGACGGGGAAGGCATTAAGCCAACTACGCAAATGGGGGATTCAATTCGACGGAAAAGACCCCCTCGGGTTTCTCGAACACATCGAGGAACTTGCCGAGGCANCAGGCTGTCCGGATGAGATTCTGCTAAAAGCACTGCCGATCTTGCTACGCGGAGAAGCGTTGTTGTGGCATCGAAACAACAAAGCATTCTTCGACACGTGGCAACAATTTCGGAAGGAATTCCTTAACCAATACCTCTCGCCGGCATTCCGGGAGAAACTTACAACCGAGGTACTAAATAGGAAACAAAAGCAGAATGAACCATTCAAAATATACGCCACCGAGCTCCTCACAAAGATGAGACGAGCAGGAGAATTTACGATGGAACAACAGCTACAACGACTATATACGAACATGGCACCCGACTTCAAGTTCTTCATACGCCGGGGGAGTTTCCACACGATAGGGGAACTAACGGCGTTAGTAGCCGAATATGAAGAGCTTGAAGAACAAAAGAGAGAATACCGGAAACCACCGACGGCCATTGCAGCGGCAGTTTATAATCGAACGGAATGCTGCTGGCGCTGTAAACAGCGTGGTCACACACGACAGCAGTGCCAACGGCCAGCGAAAAAATTTTGCTCACAGTGTGGCAAGGATGGCGTCTTGACAAGGGAGTGTCACCCGCGCCAGGGAAACGCCACACGGACCGGGGAAACTGCCGCAGCGAGCCGGTCCGANCAGGAATAAATTTCAAACCGCGGCCATATATATGGGTAAATTTACATGAAAACACCATCGAGACATTAATCGACACCGGATCGGACCTATCGTTCATCAACGATGAAGCCGCAGCATTAGCTAAAAAGCTAGGCTATACAGAAACAATGGCAGAAACAGGAATCACGGTCGCAAACGGAAACCAGTCAAACGTCAAGACAGCGTTCCGGCTAAGAATCGAGTACAAAGGAAGAAAATATACACATAAATTCTTAGTCATGCCAGGATTACCCACTCCAATGCTAATCGGAGTGGACTTATGGCACAAAATGGGGATACCGATCATTCCGGCAGGAGAACAAATTCTGCAAAATAATAAACAAAGATCACACATGTGGACAATGACGGAAGGACTATCTCCATTAGCAAAGGAGGAAAGAGAACAGCTGGAAGAATTTCTGGATAAAGAACTCCAGAAATTCAAAAACGTCAGAGGACCGACAAGCATTCTGTACCATCAAATACGGCTAAAAGAACGCACCCCGATTAAACAAAGATATCGACCGAGAAATCCAGCGATGCAAGCGGTAATTGACACGGAGGTGGACAAAATGCTAGCAGATGGAATAATCGAACCATCTAAAAGCGCATGGAGTTCCCCCGTGGTCATAGTCAAAAAGAAAAACGGAGAGTACCGTTTTTGCATCGACTTCAGGAAGGTGAACGAAGTCACAGAAAAGGACGCATATCCACTACCGCACATTCCAGCAACACTAGATAAACTAAGAGGCGCCCGATACTTGTCCACGATCGATCTTAAAAGCGGCTACTGGCAAGTGCCACTAACACCAGAAAGCCGAGCGATAACGGCATTCACCGTACCAGGCAGGGGGCTAATGCAATTCCGGGTGATGCCGTTCGGCTTGCACTCGGCACCGGCCACGTTCCAACGCCTACTGGACACTATCTTGGGACCGGAATTGGAACCACACGTGTTGGTTTATTTAGACGATATAATCGTCACTAGTAGAACCTTCGAGCAGCACCTGACTCTACTAGAAGAAGTGTTTCGACGTTTACGAGAGGCAAAATTGAAACCGAACCCGGACAAATGCCGGTTCGGCCGGGAAAGCCTCAAATATCTCGGACACGTAATAAATCAACACGGAATCCACACAGATCCAGAAAAGATAGTAGCAATAGCAGAGTGGCCAACACCGACAAACCTCAAGAAAATAAGACAATTTCTAGGGGTAGCCTCCTGGTACCGGAGATTCATAAAAAATTTCGCGACAATCGCGGCACCGTTGACACAACTCACCAGGAAAAACGTCAAATGGCACTGGGAGGACGACCAAGAACAGGCATTCCGGAAGTTAAAAAAGATACTAACCACCGCACCAGTATTAGCGTGTCCAGATTTTACAAAACAGTTCGTGCTTCAAACAGACGCAAGCACACACGGGCTAGGCGCAGTCTTAACACAAAACTCGGAAGAAGGCGAACGAGTAATCGCTTACGCCAGCCGAACGCTCAACGGCGCCGAAAAAAATTATAGCGCAACCGAACTNGAGTGTCTCGCCGTCGTCTGGGGGATTCGACGAATGAGGATGTATCTGGAAGGATACAAATTCATCGTAATAACCGACCACCAATCACTAAAATGGTTACAACGACTGGACGAACCAACCGGCAGATTAGCTCGATGGCTGTTCGAGTTACAACAATACACATTTGACGTAAAATACCGGAAAGGAGCGCTGAACAAAGTAGCGGACGCGTTGTCCAGAAAAAACGAACTCTGTAACGTTCAGGAAAACAGACCGTGCAAATGGTACGATAAAATCATAACAAAGATGACGGAATCTCCGGAAGATTTGCCAGATTACCAGATTCGCGATGGAAAACTTTATAAACACGTGCTACACAGCCTCGACTTCCGAGAAACGGAACCTGAAGAACAGTGGAAGCGCTGCATTCCCACGGGGGAACGACCGGAAATTATTGCACGTTTCCATGACGAACCGACCGCAGGTCATTTAGGGGCAACAAAAACCATAGCACGAGTGGCTCAGCTGTATTATTGGCCAGGCATGTTCCGAGACATACTGAAGTATGTCCGGACATGCGAGAACTGTCTGCGCCACAAGATTCCACCAACAAAACCGGCGGGAAAACTCCATACCGAACCGGTAAATGCACCTTGGCAACAGGTAGCCATCGACCTGATCGGTCCACTACCAAGGTCAAGCCAAGGATGCATTTGGCTGTTAGTTATGCAAGACCGGTTCACAAAATGGGTAGAGTTAAAACCGCTACGCAAGGCCACCGGTTCCGCTGTAACAACAGCCTTCTATGAACAGATCGTGCTACGACATGGCTGCCCGGAGGAAGTAATCTCCGACAATGGCACGCAACTAAAATCCAAACAAATGTCTGACATGTTACAGGGTCTAGGAGTGCACCACCGATTCACACCGGCCAGGACACCGCAGTGCAATCCAGTCGAAAGGACCAACAGGTCAATTAAGACGATGATAGCGCAATTTATCACACGCAGCCAGAAAAAATGGGACGAAAAAATTCAAGCGCTTCAATTCGCCTACAATACGGCGCGCCATGATTCGACCGGATATTCACCAGCATACCTCAATCACGGCAGAGAATTGGCACGACCGAATGCCGACGACCGTCCGCCACGAGCCGCCGCAGCCGCCCCACATATCTTAAAGAAACGACTAGAGGATGCATTTGAAATAGTCAAGATACATTTCGCACGAACATTTCAACAACAGGCGCGACACTACAACTTACGGCGACGAGAATGGAAACCGGAGATAGGAGAGGAAGTGTGGAAACGGGTGTACCCGCTATCAAACAAAGCGCGAGATTTTAATGCAAAACTCGCGCCACGGTATATCGGGCCACTAAAAATTAAAAGATACATTTCACCAGTGATAGCGGATCTACAAGATAGACAAAATAAATGGCACCGACACGTGCACGTGAGAGACCTGAAAAGACTACGACCAGACGATCAAAACAACGACAAGGAAAGCGATAACGAAACAGAGACGGACGAGAACGAACCACGAGCAACATCAACAATGGAGAACATGAGCGGACATCAGAAAAACAACAGCTCCCGGGCTATAAAAGCAGCGGGAAAAATCGTCTCAGCATCATTCGTCACAATGAGTGCCGAACAGGCTATTACGGAAAGATACTCCGAAATGCCAGACGAGACTCTCGAAACTCTCTTCGAGAGCATAATCCACCTCGTGGATAAACAGACAGCTTCGCCGGAACCAAAACCGGCTAAGAACCGGCGCAAGGTCCTAAAAGAGCTCTTCGGGGATTCAGACCTCGACGAGGACCTCGACAGGCCAAAACCCACGGCCCCCGCCAAGGCGATCCCTGAGACGGCGAGGAAAATTCGCCGACTGACGGCGCCGGATATCAACGCCCGCCGAGCAGCACCGGGGACGCGGATTCGGGCCACTGCCTGGCCATACCCAGCCCGGATTCAGGCACCCGCCA
Organism: Pseudomyrmex gracilis; assembly: GCF_002006095.1. Classification (NCBI taxonomy): domain Eukaryota; kingdom Metazoa; phylum Arthropoda; class Insecta; order Hymenoptera; family Formicidae; genus Pseudomyrmex; species Pseudomyrmex gracilis. The sequence continues at coordinate 4,968 of NW_018024761.1, forward strand.
CCACAGGCACGGCGAACATCATCACCGCCGCCCCTGCCGAGCCACCAGCTCCGTCCGGTACCAGGGTAGAGATCCAGCCGGGGAGATTCGTCGACGTGCCACACAAGGCCCGGCACGTNAAAAATGGCAGAAACAGGAATCACGGTCGCAAACGGAAACCAGTCAAACGTCAAAACAGCGTTCCGGCTAAGAATCGAGTACAAAGGAAGAAAATATACACATAAATTCTTAGTCATGCCAGGATTACCCACTCCAATGCTCATCGGAGTGGACTTATGGCACAAAATGGGGATACCGATCATTCCGGCAGGAGAACAAATTCTGCANAATAATAAACAAAGATCACACATGTGGACAATGACGGAAGGACTATCTCCATTAGCAAAAGANGAAAGAGAACAGCTGGAAGAATTTCTGGATAAAGAACTCCAGAAATTCAAAAACGTCAAAGGACCGACAAGCATTCTNTGCCATCAGATACGGCTAAAAGAACGCACCCCGATTAAACAAAGATATCGACCGAGAAATCCAGCGATGCAAGCGGTAATTGACACGGANGTGGACAAAATGCTAGCAGATGGAATAATCGAACCATCTAAAAGCGCATGGAGTTCACCCGTNGTCATAGTCAANAAGAAAAACGGAGAGTACCGTTTCTGCATCGACTTCAGGAAGGTGAACGAAGTCACAGAAAAGGACGCATATCCGCTACCNCACATTCCAGCAACANTAGATAAACTAAGAGGCGCCCGATACTTGTCCACGATCGATCTCAAAAGCGGCTACTGGCANGTGCCNCTAACACCAGAAAGCCGAGCGATAACGGCATTCACNGTACCAGGCAGGGGGCTAATGCAATTCCGGGTGATGCCGTTCGGCTTGCACTCGGCACCGGCCACGTTCCAACGCCTACTGGACACTATCTTGGGACCGGAATTGGAACCACACGTGTTGGTTTATTTAGACGATATAATCGTCACTAGTAGAACCTTCGAACAGCACCTGACNCTACTAAAAGAAGTGTTTCGACGTTTACGAGAGGCAAAATTGAAGCCGAACCCGGACAAATGCCGGTTCGGCCGGGAAAGCCTCAAATATCTCGGACACGTAATAAATCAACACGGAATCCACACAGATCCAGAAAAAATAGTAGCAATAGCAGAGTGGCCAACACCGACAAACCTCAAGAAAATAAGACAATTTCTAG
>NW_018024762.1:0-1448 GCF_002006095.1 Pseudomyrmex gracilis
AAATTTTAGGTGGTGCGAATATGGACATTTTTGTTAAAATTTTGCTTTTGAGATCCATTTCCAAACCCGTATATATTTATTGCGACATTGATCAAATATCATAGGAGCGTTTTTTAGGGATGTTACAGCGACGAAGACGTTACGCGTTTGTTTCTAATTGCAGTCCTACCACGCGACGGCCGAGCTTCTTTATATTATTGGCGTAACGTTCCACGTCGATCAATAACCAAGCTACATTGTCCAAGGTGTATGCGTCGGTTTGATCGAACAACGCCTCTAAAATTGTGCAAACATATGATAAAAATAATCAATAATTACAAAAAACAACAATACCTTTTTATATAATAAATATTTTATAGATATTAAGTATTAATAAATTTTTTTCTTTTAACTATGTTATTAAAAACTACTGAATATGAAGGATATGACACAAACAAACACAAAACCCACAAAATGTAATTTTTCTTGTATTATTTATTACAACTGTAAGATTTGCAATTCAATTAGTTAAAAATAAAAACAATTTTATTTTCACTTTCAAAGTTACAATGTCTTTTCTTACAATATTTCACTTATAATGTACTAAGTATCACTTATGTGAGTAAAAGGCGCGACCGAGATTACTGGTAAATGGCGAGAGCGACTTGAAGTACGTGAATTGTATGTATCTGACTGCTCGATTCTGACTGCTTGTGCCCTATTTGAAGACGGTAAAATTAATCTTATACTAACTTAGGAGAAGACCCTTGTACTTGGGCGTCGTGGATGAGCGTAATGACTAAGAAAAACATGTCACAATAATTAAGAAAAACATTTTGTGACAATTAAGAAAACATCTTATGATGATTAAGAAAGAAGTGTGTTGTGATGAAAGGTGTTTATGATATTCAATATGGATTAGGTATCTGATCGAACTCTGAACAAAACGTCTTATGATGATTAAGAAAGAAGTGGGTTGTGATGAAANNTGTTTATAATATTCGATAAGAATAAGGTATCTGATCGAACCAGAGATGCCAGATCGCGCCGAACAGCATCGAGAGCATCGAAGCGGTGGGAGCTGGTGGGAGCTCACCGTCTCGATGCTTTTGTACGCACACAAGCGAGAACCGCCGTCCATATGCGTGACGTCACGCTCGGCTGTCGGCTCGTGGAAGAGTGCAGACATAGTATGTTCCGTCTCCTTTCCACCAAGCCAGCCACGAGGCAACGTTACGTACGTAACGCGCCGTATGACAACGCTTTTCGATGTTGGCTGCGTTCCGATATTCTCACTGCCAGTACTGGAAATCTATAGCACACGTAACGTGAGGTATAGATTTTTAATACTGCCAGTGAATATCGAAAAGCAGCCTTATAATTTTGTAAAAAGACATGATTCATACAAATATAATATATATATTACATATTTGTATTATTTATTAACATATTATTAATATATTATTATT
>NW_018024762.1:1923-4011 GCF_002006095.1 Pseudomyrmex gracilis
TATATATATATATATATATATATATATATATACAGGGTGTCCCAGAATTGGTTAACATATACATATTAAAATGTAATTGTGTGAAGCGCGCCGGGCTGTCCTACGCGCGTAAGACAGCCTGATGCACGCTTAGTCGCAGATTTGTGTTACTTAAAATCTCGGTAACTATTGCGAATCTAGCAAAATGGTATAGAACTTTTCACCTCAGTTTTATTCCTGCTACCTGTCTATGAGAGATGTTAAACCAATTCTGGGACACCCTGTATATATATATATATGTATATGTATATATGTATATATTGTGACGTGGTATTCGTGCCGCTCTTTTCCCGTCACAAAAGTTAAAAGATTTCGCGGGAGCCCGAGAAAACAAGCTGAAAAACGAGCGCCAAGATCCTCCAGGGCTTGCATGCATCTGCTTAGAATAGTATTTTAGTTTTACTTTTTGTATTGTATGTAATTTTGGCGCTTCACCGTCATGAGAACATCGTGGGATTTTGCGTCAAGGACATCATGCGGTGTCCAAACGAGAGAGAGAGAAAGGAACCGAGGCGCGAAGTCTCGCTTCCCGGTCACATGAAGAGCCAGGGTAGGTGACTGCAGGCAGAGGCCACAGCGGAACATCGGCGCTTTAGCCTAGCAGAACGGGCGGAACGGCGAAACNAACCATCAACGAGCCGGCCTACGCAAAGATGTGCTGTGTTCCCGCCATCCTGCTGCATGGTCTCAAGGACCCGCTGCTTGTATCATTGCTGCATCTCTTGGGTTGCTATCCCGCTCCGCTGCTTGCTGCTTTACTTATGCTGCTGTAACATAGTTCTAGACACTGCAAGCGTTCAAATTTCGCGGCCCGCTGATCCTGCTGCCTGCGAGCGAGCTTGCGAGCCGCGCCGCTAATCCTGCGACCTGATTGGCCCCGCGACCTACCTCACGCGACCTTAGCGCTACTCGGGGTATCAACCGTTTATCGAACGAAATCTTCTTGCTCTCTGTCGCAAACAGCTGTGCGAGACACACGCATCTTTTCGGACTCCCGTGCGTACGCGAATCTTCCGTGCCGTCTAGATAGTCTGCCGTGCCGCGAGTTCAGATTCGAGGCGAAGTGATTCTTGTCGAGAGGGTGACCCCGGCAGAGTCCAGGAAAGCTGAACGAGTCAGTCCGGACGGAGAAGACCAAGATATGCCGAAAAACCACTAGCGACAGTGAGGTGCCCGTTTTAGTTCTGTTAGCCACGAATCCGCGTTGCAGAGGCCTCGTGTCGAGGCTGGTCGCTTGCCTTTCGCGTTTTGTTTGTGACGGCAAGGACGTATCCTTGGCCGTGTTCACGATTGTTTTTTGACAGCGGCCAGAATCGGGCTTCACGGGGCTTTGTGGCCGTAGTTGTAGATTTGTAGGTTAAGTGCATGTTTTGTTGTAACTTTGCGAATTGAAGCCCTGGAGTGGCGATCCGGCGCCAAGTAACCTATTCGCGTTATTTGTTTCCGTCTTTTTCTATTTCTTTTTGTTTTGTTTGTCTAGTGAGCGTATTCGTGTGCGTGTGCCGTGATTATCGAAACGTATCGCTTGCGTACCATCGGATTTCGTCTACCGACGGCAATCAGCCGCCGCGGTAAGAAATCGTCAGAACGAAATCGGATTTTTCTCGTGCGATNGGCTAGAGTAAGATGTGTGCNAGCCGGAAGCTGTGTTGGTCGGTAAGGAATATTGTGCCGAATTAACGTGCGGATTAACGACAGTTTCGGATGGTGAATTTTCAGGACAATTATCGCTGAACTAGTAGCGAGCGTACGGTGAATGCGTGTCGCCTTTTGAGCGTATAAGTTGTCCGGGATTATTCGCGGTCGAGTAACGTATTGTATCGCCGATTTTCCTGGCGCCAAGATAAAGAGCGTTGCCAATCGTTTTGTGACAAACAAAAGGGAAAAGCCACCTCCGACGTCGCACCCCCTTTGCTCTGTATCGCGAGTACGTTCTTTCGAGAGCATACAATAAGTAAAAACCAGATATCAGAAAAATCTAATAACATATCACCTCTATAATTTTATTTAAGATAATTATGAAACATTAACCTTAACATAAATTTATAA
>NW_018024762.1:4666-5889 GCF_002006095.1 Pseudomyrmex gracilis
AATTACTTGACAAGTTCCTCTAACTATAAAAATACCGTCAAATTTCTCAAATTTAATGATTTAAACATTTAATCTCTTAACTTAATAAACTAATAATTAAAATAATAGGGTATCTAATCCTAGTCATTAACAAAACTTCTTTATAAAAATTTCAAAGCCTAAATTATCCTAAAATAAATATTTCACCAAATATTATAAAATTTTAATTAAACTCTTCTTATTGCATGCGCGTAGATTGAGAAATCGGCTCGACTTAATCTTTTGGACCTAGCGACACGAAACCGGCGAAAGCTGCGTGGCAGAGTGAGCCAGTCGACCAAATTGCGATCTTCAGCNAATCAAGTAAGTCCGGGTTGATCCACGGCTTGTAAAAAGACGATTGCACGCTATTTTATTGCGGCTTATGGTTTGCCCTGCACATCTGCTTGCACTCTCTAGCTGTTTAGCCTGCATTTAACTTCGCGCCCCGCGATTGCTATATTCTCGTGCCTGCGCTTGTTATCTTTCGGCTGGAATTTTCGAGTACCGTTTTGCGTCCAGTACTTTTGCGATGTCGTTTTGATTCATTAATTTGTCTCGTTAACTCGCGTGACACGGTTTGTTAATTGTCGTAATTTGTCGTGGATTCCGTATCTCTTTTTGGTTTGCATTACTTTCGATTATACCGCCGTAGCTTATTCTGTCTCCTATTTCTTTTATATTCTTTCTTTATTATCACTTCTGTTATCTTATTGCNTTTATATTATTTTGTAACCAATCTTTTTTTTTCTATTATTCTCTCTATCTTTTATTTTATATTATTTCTGCTTTTCTACACGCGTAATAAACTGTCAATTAATTATTAANTCGTGCTGATTAATTCTAACTCTCTTTCCTTTACTTGAGCTTCCTATCGCGAGGCCAANGGACAGCCTGTCTTCCGAATTTGTACTAAACCCCGCCCCTCTCTGTTACCAAAAGAGCTAGTCGTGCCGAGTGACGCTGATTTTTGACGCGACTCCGCGTCTGGCGCCCAAAACGATAACCAAGTATTCGTCGACTCGACCCGGCGGTGCTCGTTCCGGGCCATCTTTTCTGTCCTGCCAGTGATTCGACGTTGTCCTCTCGCGGACGCTCACCTAAGTCCCGGGAAGCAATCTCCGTTTGCGGGGGAGCGGCGCGAGAATTACGTTACCACCGCGAAAAAACGTCACAATATATATATGTAAATATATGTATATATA
>NW_018024763.1:0-5392 GCF_002006095.1 Pseudomyrmex gracilis
CATTAGGTCAGTGTGCCGAGATATAATACACAAAAGTGTCGTGTGTCAAGTTGCGCTCCTCCGTTAGGACCCGATCGTAACCGTAGGTCAGGACGTAACAGTATCTTGTACAGTGTTTTTAAATACAACAAACATTTTGCACTATCAATTTGTCTAATACTGAATCGGTGTGCATTTAATTACGCACTAATTAGATAACCGAAATAATTAATTAACGTTTTCATTTACAGGCTCATATACGTCGATTATTGAAACAAGCAGAATTTATTGCACATTTGGAAAGATTGACATCACACAGAATCTTTCACAAAAAGTGGATACATCCTCGTATAAGATTATTAATACATTTGAGGCGCGATATTTCCAGAAAGATGATAGTGTCCCGTCGTTCAAATTATTTGGTTTTTAAGGAACGGTATTCTAAGATACCCACCCATTTAATGGAAGCTTTATATTTGCTAGCCATCAAAACATCTCGCAAAAGGTAAATATTATAATATGTAAATGTGGCAGAAAATACATTCGGAAATTGTAGAAAATACGTGCATACAATTTAAATGTATAATTTTCAGTTCAGAGGAAAGTTTGAAATCTGATGACAGAATGTTTGTTTCTATGATAAAAGAAATTATATCTAATGTAGTAGAAGAAATACAGAAAAAGAAAACACATTGTAATTCCAAAGAGATTACTAAAATCGAAAATCCTTATTCTGCTATGTTTTCAGAAGAAATAGGCAAGACTATGACGCTGTAAATACTTGATGTATCGCACAAATTGTATGCAATTATTCTATACCAAATAATGTTATATTAACACTTTGATGACGCAGTTTTTGCGCTACTTACAGAGCAGCCCACCTTCTGCACGGCGTGCGTTTTTCGCCACGAAATGTCTCTGCTTCTCGTCCGCTCGCGCTTGCCTTTTCACATGGTTCAATCGATCCCCTACCTAAGGCAATACGGTCGCAGAGACCATCTAACCTCAAGTGTTTTTATGAGTATCAGATGGAGACGGAAACTGCGATAGCGCTGAAATATAGGCTGAAGAAAAGACGCATTAATAGGTTAACCACGCGTACACATTCGCCTGAAAGGGACACAAATTTCAGTTCAGAGGAAAGTTTGGAATCTGATGATTTCACAGAGACAGATTCAGAGACGCATTTCTATTTTTTTTCTTTAAAANTTATACTAAGTTTAAGAATAATATTTAAAAAAGAAAACAAAGATCAAGAAAATATTATTGTACTTTGTTTTAAAAATATAAAAAATTTTCAAAAATGTAAAGTTGATTCTATTTTTACTTTCACCGAGAATGGCAAACCGCAGTGTCTAATTTGTTCTAAAATTTTATCACGCGCAGAAACATTTTATGTAAAAAGACATTATACTCTTTGTCATAAAAAACAATTACAAAAATTACGATAATTGTACAAAATCAGAAGAGTATTACAAGAATTAAAATTTAAACATGCAAATTACTCTAAAAAAAAGTCTTTACAAAAGAAAAAAACATACGCCAAGTACATAAAAATTATCCAAATATAAAAATCATCTTTCTGTAGAAATAAAAAACACAGACAATCAATGCAATTAGCCAAGTACTGGATTCAAGACTATAGACCTTATAAAACGGGCTTAAAACAAAAGTAAAGTACAAAACCTTGGCGTGCCCAGATCGTAAGTAGTACTGATTCAAGCTATATATTTTGTACATGTTGTGTTTTATTATTATATTACATATATTATATTATATTATATTACATAACTTATATTATATCGTATTAGTATACATCTTATTATATCTTATTATATTTTTTATTATTATTATGTTTCCTTTCTTTATAATTTCTTGTAGTTAAAACAAAATGACAACAGTTATCTTAAATGTGATTTAATGTTACTTTTAAAATTCTTAAATTATAACTGCTAATATGTTAGTATTAATTGATTAATTCATTCAATTGCGTATTTATCGTCGGAATGTTTTCTTGTGTTTTATTATAACTCGTATTCACATATATGTGTATATATATACGATCCGGGCACGCCAAGTTTTTGTACTTTACTTTTGTTTTAAGCACGTTTTATAAGGTCTATAGTCTTGAATCCAGTACTTGGCTAATTGCATTGATTGTCTGTGTTTTTTATTTCTACAGAAAAAAGATTTTTATATTTGGATAGTTTTTATGTACTTGGCGTATGTTTTTTCTTTTGTAAAGACTTTTTTTTAAGGTACTTTCACTTCTTTTTTTAAATGCAAGTAANAGTATATGTACATTTTATTTTATTTTTTCTGTGAAAAATATATATGCATTTTTAGCATTTCGAAGCCAATTGCACTTTTGTATCTTTGAATCATGGATTGTTATCCAGTCTGTGTTTTTAGTCTGTGTTTTACGCACTCTATTTGTATATCGTCCAGTATTCAAGTTTTCCCCATGATGAAAACTTGCACTAATAACTTTATATGTATTGCCACCGAAATTTAACTTTATAGTAGGTACACTTTTAATATTGAAATTGATTGTTGTAGTTTTAGTATTAATTGTTTTAAATATTACTAATTGTAAAAAAAAGGAAAAAATTATTTATTTACACTATATGCAAGTGCCAATATATGAACGCGCTGAATATGTCTGACTTGAGCGCGTGTGCGAGTACAAGCGCGGCTGTGAACGCGGCTTGAGTAACGCTCGCGTTTTGAGTGTGTGTGTGAGGTTCTGTGTACGTGAGACTGATTATCGGATTAATCCGCGTGACAGATTCGTGCATTTTGAGGTGTAATATTTTAGATCTCTGGATTAACTGAACCAATTTAATTCGCACTTCTTGCAATCGAAAGCTTGTAGTAACAGATATTAACACAAAAGTAAGGTTATTTTTTTCATTAATGATTTTCTTTACGAAATATTTTATGTCAAAGATACGCCGAGTAAAAACTCGAGATAAAGTGCACGGCAGCGTCTTGACAGTGACACTCATTCAGCGGATACTTTTATGTACTTAGCGTCGAGACCGCGTCTCTTGATAAATTACAAAAACACGTTAACAAGACTACTGTTTCATTACTTTAATCTTTGAAAGCTTCTTATGTTGTTGCTGTACTTTTAGCTTGCAAAAAAAAAGTTTTTCTACTGGAAATCTCATAAAAAAAGATGCCATTGAAATGGCAAAAGTTTTTGATCTTACTGAAACTTCACAATATTTTAATACCGTATGCTTATCATCACAAACGGTTTCACGAACAATCACTGACAGTGGTAATTATCTCGAGAATAAAGTAAAAAACTTATTAACTACATGTAAATACTATTCCCTTTGCTTAGACGAGAGCACTGATAATTTATGTCTTTGCATTTATGTCTTAGCAACAAAAATCGGAGCAAACAAGCGCGAGCGGCGTGTGACCCAGCTTTTTGCGATCAACTGATTTTCATAGCAGTACAACTAAAAATCATATACACCTACAAAATTTTGCAAAACTGATAAATAACTTTTTGGTCACATTGATCTACTCGAACTTTATAGCTTTATACTTCGGCTGTGTCGACATTTTTCAGACACTCTGTATGTATTCAAAGCGCAACTGTAAATGTTTTTGTCACTAGAATAACAAAATTGTTTATGCAATGTTGTGCATGAAAATATTTCCAAAGAAGCTATTTGAAAGACTTAATTCATGGTTTTACAGGATTACTTACGTCAATTAATGAAATAAGCAAAGTTTAGTGCACATTTAGAGAACCACAAAAGTGTTTCGTGTTTTAATCAGTGTACAGTAAGCTGATACATTTAAAAGTTACTTGTAATATGTTCAAGAAGCTATATTCCCACAAGGATTACAGTGTCTCCTTGTTTAAATTTTAGTAAGATGCAGTATTCTAATGTACTTACTTGTGTAATGGAAACTTTATATTCGCTAGCCGTCTTGCAAAACATAAATAGTATAATATGTAACTGTGGCATAAACCATATTCAGAAATTGTAGTTATTACGTGCACACATATGTACTTGTATTATATTTCAGTTTAAAAGAAAATTTGTGTGTATAACTTCACCATTTACTATGATCTTTGGTTTTTGTNATATTACGTACACGCGCAACATAAAAGTGTCACATTTTGGTGTATTATAGAAACATAAACGTGCAAACACGACATAACGAAACACAAATCTTAAAATAAAGATAAAATCGAAATGACGTCGCGACATTATTTATCACATCCTTTACCACATCCTATACTTGATATGATAACGTCTTGGTGTGGATTCCCCAACTATATATTTTGGCAGCAGTCGTTCGAGAGATTTCATAAGTTCGAGAATCGATTACTACTTTGTCAGTAATAACGCGAAAACATTAATAATGCCGGCAAGTGATCCGGATTGTCTCGCATTCGTGGCGGCGATTGAGATTGGCGAGTTTGACAAAGCAAATCAACTTTTGGCGCGAGACAACGAAAACAAGTTCATTCAGCCAGTAGGCGTTCTTGAAGTGACGGCTCTGCAAGTAGCTGCTTGGCAAGGAAACATTGATTTATTAAATCAGCTCATCAAAAAAGGTGCTGACGTAAATGGATTTGACAAAATCGGCAGAACTGCCCTTTACTATGCAGCACATTGCGGCCACGTCGATGTTACCAAACGACTTCTTGAATGTAAAGCAGAAATCAACACCCAAGTCGTTAACATTCGAGACGAACAAGAAATCTACACCCAAGTCGGAATCCATTCCGTTAGCAGAGATATGCACTTGAAATCTATCTCAATTGGACAAAAAGTTCGTACGATTAGCACTACATCAAAAACCTAAAAACCGTTACAATTATGAAAAGAAAAACATTTTGTATTCTTTTTATCATTTTAGTTACCGTTACCTATGTGCTGGGGAAGAACACCACTACATCAAGCGGTAAGAAAAAATCACGCTGACGTCGTGCGCATTTTAGTCGAAAGTGGTGCGCGCGTTGACATTCGAGACGAACGTTTTACAACTCCGTTGCTACTGGCAGGAATCGCAGTGAATAATCGTGATGATCCGAATGAGGTGAGGAAATTCTCCGAGATCGTGACAATATTGATATCAGCAGAAGTATCAAATATCGACGAAATTCATGAAGGAACAGGTATAATTCAAACAATCAAAGGTAGTTGCGTAATTAGTATTAAAAAATAATTTACGATGTTTCATCGCAAAGTGCTTGCTTCACCGCAAAANTAAAACACAAACTCAGTTATGCCACACTAACTCGTTATTTATCATCCAAAGATAAATATGCCGTGCTTTGCTAGGTACTACGGTTTTGCACCATGCAACGATGATAGGTAGTGTAGAAACGATTGAACTACTGTTTGCGAAAGGCGCACGAATATACCAGTGCAAGAAG
>NW_018024764.1:0-1532 GCF_002006095.1 Pseudomyrmex gracilis
ATATATATATATACATGTATAAGTTCTCACTCAACACTTTGAAAACGGCTCGTAAGGCCTTATATTCACTTATTGGTTTAAATTTCACGAGCCTTAAGTCTTTATTAATTGTTATTTTTCTGTTAATGTTACTGACAAGCGTCACAAGTATTGATCAATCGATGGCTTCTCGGTTTTTTTAAGGAAAAACAACGAAAATACAAAAAAAATATAGNTTTCTACCAAAACTATATTTTCAGTATCGACTATCGGTGAGCGTTGAAGCAACTGAGAAGAAGAGGTATTTCCAGAAAGATCGTAATGAAGTTCCTAAACTTTCGACATGGGTCTGAAAGATTTTCGAATANTATATGACAACGAATGGAGCACGTATTATCCCTGGCAGACCGTAACGGGAAATATCATNGTTGTTCTAAATAGCACAAAAAAGATTCGAAGTGAGTTTGATTTGATAGATCACGTGTTACCTCGCGTGAGGTCGAANATGCTGCGTGGGAGGGACACCGAGGAGAATTAATATTATCTTATAATCTTTATTAAGTTTTCCAATAAATCCACTTATTTCTTATTCTGCTTTTGTTACACTTCTACTTACTCGCGATATCCTAAGTCCTTACGAGCGATGCTCTGATGGGCAAAGCCTCTGGCCGCGACACTACTCTAGACGATTCTTCCCGCACCAGCCCGGACACCGGCTTTTATTCTCGAGTTAATCACTTTGTAATTGGCCGAGGAAAATCAGGCGACATCCAGTTCTCAAAAAGTGCAATGCAGACCATTGCATCTTTTCGGCTGCATGTGCGACCTTCGGCCGGTACGTCCTTGATCGCGCGGTTGCATATCACCCCGCGACTGCTGACTGGACATCCGTGCCGGATTCCAGTTCCCCTTTTTAACACGACTACACCTAGTAACTTAAAACTCTCGTTTAAACGATATTCTATTATTACTTAACAATACATAATGCGTAACATACAACACGTAACTTACAACACACGCTTATAGGATTATGAGAGAAAAGCGCACGTAAGTTTAAATTCCAGGAATTGTTTCTTGCTCCTACTCTCGTGTATTGTGAATTAATTATAGAACACAACTACATGTGTTTTCTCACAAAATATGTATCGCTACTGTTAAGTATAATATTGTCTATTCTCAAAAAAAAGAAAAAGAGACATTTGTTAAAGAAATAAAAAAAAAACTTTTGTATTGTGACGAGGCAAGCCCCGTCACCTGTATATATGTATTATACTATTATCCTTATTATTATTATTTTTATTATTTTATTTTATTATTACTATTATTACTATTATTATTACTGTTCTTTTTTTATTTCTTTTTATATTGATTCCTCATTTGTCTATATTCTTATATCTTGATTATATATTCATTTACCATATTTCATATATCAATTCATTATGTTCCCGTCCCCGCGCCGCGAGGGTGACACTCTATTGACCACAGTACGATTCGACACCGCTCGATTCGACACAGATTTATTCGACACCAAATTATTCGACACCGTACGATTC
>NW_018024764.1:2007-5218 GCF_002006095.1 Pseudomyrmex gracilis
AATCGTACGGTGTCGAATAATTTGGTGTCGAATAAATCTGTGTCGAATCGAGCGGTGTCGAATCGTACTGTGGTCAAACGGAACCCGCCCGCGCCGCGATAGTATAGTTCCGACCGTTCCACGCGTCAAGCGATAGTCCGCGTACCGATCTATAAGTCAAGCCGCGGAAATATAGCGGGTAAGAACGCACGTAAACCGGAGAAGATCTGTGCCCGTGCGACACGACACAGGTGCGTGATACAACTCACAAACAACCGCATACCGCACACCGACCCCGGATGGACCATAGGCCGCTCCGGGGTATAAAAGCCGAGCGATTTCGGCAGTCGGGACCAGTTCCTTTCCCGAGCTCTCGAGGCGTTGTCTCAAGAGCGATCCTTTCTAAAAGCCGAGGCGTTGTCTCGGACTTAGAATCCTCCGGTCGAGGCGTTGTCTCGACAAGACCCGGTGCTAGAGACGCTGTCTCGAACACCACTTCCTGGCCGTCCGGCCGAGGCGTTGTCTCGGCAGAACCTGGTGCGAGAAATGTTGTCTCGGACACCATCCTGACCTTCCGGTCGAGGCGTTGTCCCAACAAGACTCGGTGCTAGAGGCGCTGTCTCAAACACTACTTCCTGGCCGTTCGGCCGAGGCGTTGTCTCGGCAGAACCCGGTGCTAGAGGCGCTGTCTCGAACACCATCCTGACCGTACGGATCAAGGCGTTGTTTCGATCCTCTCCGGCACCTCGGTGCACACCGTCTCCGTCGGCTTCACAAGCCCGGAGATTCAATCGGCCGTTGTCGCTGCCACACCGATAAACAGTCGTTCTCACGACTCAAACGGCCGTTGTAACCGCCACCCTAAAAACAGTCGTTCTCACGACTCAACCGGCCGTTTTTACGGCCTGGAACATCCTCTGGGGCACAGACGTCCCCCCGTGTAAATATACCCCGTAGATTTAAGTTAGTTATAAGTCCGCCGCACCGAACGTTGTATTTCCCGCACCGATTTCAATACTAACGCGATTCGAATCCCCGCGAACCATTCCGCACCGGAATCACCGCGCCGATAAAACCGAATCGTCTAATATCCGTTGTAAATACCGTTCAAGTTATATCCACTGTAAATATCATGATTAAATGAATAAACCTCCACTATCTTACAGCATTAAAATAACCGAGTGTCGCAATTTCACGCCTTCCCCTCCCCAATCCTTGGCGCCGACCGAGCTGTCCGGCAGGCGGAATGCCGGGCAAAGCCGATAGAAAAGCGGTTCCGGTACAGAATTATTTAAACATAAAAAGTGATTTTTATACTTAAGTTTACATTTTTTTCTAGAGTACTCGCGTAACATTTTTAACTCTTGTCTATGTAATAGGTATAAGTGTAAAAATAAAAAGTAAGGCAAACACTCATTGGGCAACTGACAGAAAAAAATAGATGAAAGAGGACACTTCCAAAATGATACTAAAGCTGTCAAAGAGCACGAAGAATATTTCAAAACTAAGTACTATTTGGTTGGATCAGCTTTGGGTGAGGTCTGACTGTCTTTCAAATACAGTCAAATGTACTCATTCCTCTTTTCTATAAGTTTGCTTACTCTTTTTAAATAATAAAAACCACTTTGTATTATATAAGCTGTTCTTTTATTAGGTGGAGAAATCGAGATACAAGCAGAAGAACATAAATTTCCGTTTATTTGTACCTTACCATCAAATCTGCCAAGCAGCTTTGAATCAGACTTTAGATATGTTCGCTATACCGTGAAAGCCACGTTAGATCGACCTTGGAAGTTCAACCAAGATGTCAAGAGTCCGTTTACAGTTATTTTGCTCTTTGACTTGAATCAAGAACCAAGAGCGGCTGTTAGTATTACATGTTATACATGAAAAGTTATTAAATATATATTCTGACAATATATTCGAACAAAACAAATAATTATACTTTCAGGAATCCGTACAAGAAGAAATGAGTAAAACATTTTGGTGTTTGTGTTGCTCCACGCCATCTTTGACTGTAAACTTCTCTCTACCAATTCGAGGGTACGTTTCCGGACAGTCGATGCCGATAAAAATAAACGTCCAGAATATGTTTAATATCGTTGTGAATAACATAAAACTATACTTTGTAAGGTAAGCAATTCTGCTTCATGATAAAATTTCGAAATGGCACATTAAAGCCGTTTGAAAGGCAACGTGGCTCTATGGTGCTTGAATTTGACAGTTTTAATGCCCATTTCTCTCTCGCCAAGAAGTAATTACATATCGTGAAGTCCAGATCGTGACCTTTCATGCTACGACACCGCGAACAGACACTAGAACGGAAGAACTTGTAGTAAGGGAAGTCAGCAAAGGACCGTTCGAAGACGGTGAAACCAATTACGAGCAGCAGTTAGACATTCCGCCTGTTCCACCGTCAAACCTCACTAATTGCCACATTATTGATCTCGAATATAACTTGAAAGTGGAAGCGTGCGTTGAAGGATGGTCAGTCTTTTTTAAATAATTTTAGTTTACATATTAGTTACGTTACTAAAATATATAAATTAATTGAAAAAGAAAATAATTTATTTTTAAGTTTTAATATATTTATATTTTTAATTTTGGTAATTATTTTAGCAATTAAATACTCTTATGCTAATATAAGATATTGTCTTTGCGCAAGTATCATCAGAATTTGTCCGCCAAAACACCGATATTTCTAGGTACTATTCCGCTTGCTGTTTATCATGCTCCGAGTGCCCCACCTCCTAATATGGCTGATGATTATCCAACAAAATCATCCGTCGGTTTTGTTGTACCTTCGGCAAATACTGCACTGCCTCCGTTGCCGGAGTCTCATTTTTTTTATCCAAATTTATGTAAGATTAAAAATACAAATAATAATTTTTTATTGACTTAATTGTTGTTTTATCACAATTGTTTTCTGTGTTTTTCAGCTCTACCATCCTTTGAGGAATCGATGTACGGCGCGAGAAATCTTCGCGATTGCGAGGAATCAGAACATATTTACGGGTTGAGTAATTGCTTCGCGCCAAGATACCCGGTATACAATTTTGCACCCACACAGTAATAAAGAAAACGACAATAACAAAGAAAACGAAGATGATGATTTTGCGAAATTACGTTTTAATAAGTTCTTGAAGCGTATAGTTTGCTTTACTGGCCTGTAAGAACTTATTACAGAAATCATATAGAAGAAATTAAGTATATATATATTTAATTTATATAT
>NW_018024765.1:0-5351 GCF_002006095.1 Pseudomyrmex gracilis
ATGGATTGAAGTCGAGACAGCGTTTAAAAATCGTTTGGTGACCGGCATCGTGGTGAACAAGTCGTTCATCGAGCCCCGTCGATTTCTCGAAGCCGTTAGAGACACGATGCTCGCGCGCGTTTATCGAGCGATCGCGCGGCACGCTAGTGTGAAAATGAACACAGTGTTCAACGGGAAGTTTGTCGCGAGTGAAAAAACGAGTGTAAAATCGATTAATACGCGCAATCGCGCATTTTATTACTCATCGGATCTGCACGAGTGGTACGATCGAGACGTGATGAATGCAACAATGACCGCTCTGGAGGAGTTCCAGGAACGCGACAGCGGCTGGGCGTTGACGCAGATATTAAACCTCACAGTGAATGTGAACAGTCACAATCCGATGCGCGCAAGATGTCAGATTAAAATGTCGCGTGAGGTTCAGCTCAAACGCGCGGTAGTAAACGTACAGTCGCGGGACAATGCATGTTTCGCGTGGGCAGTGGTCGCCGCGTTGTATCCTAGTGCTAAAGACACACATCGACCGTCGCAATATCCCGCGTACGCGAGTGTGTTGAATTTTGATGGAATAGAGTTTCCAATAACAGTGCATCAAATCGCGCGTTTCGAACGCAACAACAACAACGTGTCCGTAAACGTGTTTACAGCGGCGGAACAGCGACACGGATACGTACCGCTGCACGTCAAACAAGAAGGAGAAGCATGTGAATCTACTGTATGTTCCCGATTAACACAATGGACACGTGGGACATTTTGCGTGGATAAAAAATTTATCGCGTTTAGTCAGCTCGCAATTGAGCAAAAGGAAGACAGCAAAGTACATATGTGATCGGTAAGTACGAACAAGTGGTGTAACAGTAACAACAATGTTGAATAAAAAAGTAATTTTCTAAATTGTGAGAAGGTGAACTCATTAATCAATGTTGCGTGTATTGTTTGTTTATTGCAACATGTACATAGTTGTCTACACTACTTCTACACGAACGATAAGCTGGCAGTACACACCGTAAATTGTGAACGATTGAACAACAGCGCAATCGTTCTTCTCGCTGAGGGAAAGAACTGTTTGAAATTTGAGAATTACAACAACAAGGAACGGGTTCCAATAGTGGTGTACGCCGACTTGGAGTGCGTACTCGAAAAACAGGACAAAGAGGAGAACGCATCAAGCGCGCACAAGTACCAAAGACACAGTGTGTTCAGCATCGGTTATTACGCGAGCTGCGAGCACATTGACATCGGATACAGATCTCATAGAAGCGAGAACTGTGTGCAGTGGTTCGTAAATGAACTGCACGATCTCGCGAAACGTGCAAAGACCTTGTTCGCGACAAATGTACTTATGGCGAATCTCACACCGGCGGAGCTCAAGCGGTTTCGGAACGCAAAGTGTTGCCACGTCTGCGAACGACCGTTTGAGCGAGATGACATGAGAGTACGCGATCATTGTCATCTGACGGGACGCTTCAGAGGACCCGCGCATTCCGCATGCAATCTGAATTACAAACAGGTTTACGTTGTTCCCGTTGTGTTTCACAACTTGTCGAGATACGACGCGCATTTTATTATCAAGGATGTGGCCACCGCTTTCGAGGGTGAGATCAACGTGCTGCCCGTGACAAAAGAGACCTACATATCGTTCACGAAACATGTGAGCAGTACTCGAGATGAAGACAATCAGAAGTGTGTGCAACTGCGATTCATTGATTCGTACAAATTTCTGAGCGCAAGCTTAGAAAAGCTCGCGTCCTATCTCGACAAGAGCGAACTGCGAGTGACTCGAACGAAATTCAGCGATCTCTCCACCGAGTACTTGAACTGCTCACGCGAAAAGGTGTGTTTCCATACGAATATGTGGACAGCGTTGACAAATTGTTGGAAACCAGTCTACTTTCGCGCAAGGCGTTTTACAGTTCGCTGACCGGTGAAACTGTGACGGAGAGCGAGTACGCGCACGCAACGAATATCTGGCGACGATTCAACATCAACAATTTGGGATCTTACAGCGACCTGTATCTGAAGACAGACGTACTTTTGCTGGNTGATGTATTNGAAAACTTTTGTCGCGAGTGCCTCGCGAGGTACGGACTGAATCCCGCGCACAGCTGCATACGCGTTTTGTCGTTTAAAACGCGCGCTACGCTTGGCGCCGCGACCCCACAATTGTTTTAAATAATTGTTTATCAAGTAGTCGCTGCGATTGTTGCGCGGTTGAAATTGAAAGGGAAGGGAGGCGCGACGGTCGTAATATTTGTACAGAGCAAATATCAACCGACAACGAGTTTTTGTTTATTATCAAGGAGCTTTGCAGAGCGGGAGTGAGTAAAAATTGAACCATTACTCAGCAACCATCGACAGTTTTAGTTGCGCGCGATGAGCGTCAACAAGTTTGGTTCACTGTTGCAAAGTCGCGGTTACGGCTACAATGACGGAGAACGCTTTTGACTAACTAATTTGCGCAATTACGTACGCAACGACGCTCTCTGTTTATCTACATCATTGTCGTCACCTGAATATAATGCAAAGGAGCGTGTGATAACCCGATTGACGAAACCGCGAAACAGTTCCGACGCCGCGACCAAGATCTACGTAGACGCTTTCTCGCAAGCGTTCGACGCTGCAATTATCTTGGGCGCAAACGTGGACGCGCTCTCGACCACTACAACGAACTCCATAGCACAAATTAAGGAAACTGTGGATAATCTGCGAGATAGCTTCGCGATTGCGTTGTCGCGCGCCGAGGCAACAGAAAAGCGGTTGTCAAGTTTGGAGAAGATCGCGACACATTTCGTTGATCGACGCGAGTTCAACGATCTTAAAAAATATAAGGAACAGTCAAGCAAAGAAATGACCGAGGCCGTTGAGCATCTGCGAACAAACGCATACGACCGATTGTTGAAGCTGAAGACAAGACCGCGGGGTGCGGATCCGCGTAAGATAAAAGACTTAAGAAAAAATCTGGATCAATTTTGCAAAGAAATGGGTAAGGCGATTGAGACTGCGAAGAAATGCATACGATCGCTTAGTGCAGTTAGAAAATTCGCGCACGGAAACAGAAACAAAAAAAGTTACTGAGTGAGTCTCTGTTAAACAAAATGTGAGCGACATGTTGTACATCGTTTGCAAGACACACAATACGTAAAACTCGTGTGAGAATCAGCGAGACCAGCAGCTATAATCAAGATGAGCGTCGAGAAAAGAGAGCTCACAGAGGAGCTGCACGCGCCCGCGCGACGCAACTTTCCGCGCAAACGAGTAGTCGTACGCGATTACGACGATCTGTGGCAGGCTGTCGAGATGCAGCCTTAGATTTTGCCAGAACAAAGGTCACAACTACATTCTCACAGTCCTCAATGTGCTGAGCAAATACGCGTAAGCGTTGCCGCTTAAGAGCAAAACGCAACCGTTTTAGCCAAAGGTTACACTCTGAACTGGACCACCGAGGTGTTCCGTGTTAAAAAAAGATGCAACAAACTTCACCAGCGACCTATCTGCTCGAGAATTATCGCGATGAACTTATAGCCGGTGGAGTCTACGAGTTGCACGCGGTTACACATCCGGACGTGTATCTAGTAGAAAAGGTTCTGCGTCGCCGAAGCAACGAGGTATTGGTCAAGTGGTTGGGACTAAACAATTCACACAATTCCTGGATAAATAAGAACAATGTGGTCTAATATTATTATTATTATTATGATATGTGTACTCTCTTTAATTCTTATATTTACAAAGTAGTACATATGTATTTTATTATACAATAAAAATAATTACATATACTTTATTTAATGTGTATTATTATTATTATATCATCANCATAATCTAATCTAAGTTAAGGATTTTGTAGTGGCCTCACGGTAAGGTGTCGGTCAATCCATGGATGATGTACCGTTTGTCGTCGTGCGGGCTCGGAACGAGCTTCCGTTCCGACAAGGTGAACACCTCTTGCAACTAAGATCGTATGCACGACTGCTATCGCGTCAGTTCGGTTGCGTTCCGCAGACATTGCACGTAGTCGTCGAAGGTAATCGTTCTCGCGACGACGCTTCTCTTCACACCTTTTACCTTCTTCGTGCACTTGCTGTCGCCCACTCGAGTCGCGTACATCTTCGCGCGCAAACCCACAAACTCCGTCATAACAGCACCGTTGTTCTCATCTTTCATAAGTCCCGGTACCTTCTTGTTTGCGCGAGGCATGTTGTATGGATTGTCCGCTGGATAGTCGCTTGTATCGAAGCGCGCGATATCGCGCTTCATATCTTCATACACATCCCCGCACTTTATGTGGTATATCAAACTGTCGGTATTGGTGTAGAAGATCTTGCAATTGTAACCGTACAACGGTGCCATGTAGTCGTAATGGAATTCGTATAGACAGGTCTTCGATATGTCGAGTATGCACATACCGACGTACAACGGTTTGTTGAAAAAAACTTCCAGACGACGCAGTTCTATGACCACTAAATCTTCAGCAAACACGCTGCGGCTGTGAAAGTTTAGTTTTGCAATGAGCGCCTCCGCACCGCATCGTCCTTCCCATTTTGTAACGANTCGTACGTCGGTGTACTTGCGCACGTTCTTCATAGTCTTGCCAAACACCGCGTTGTTCATGAGTTTGTACAGGTTCTTTGCAAACTCGTTGGTGGCGTTCGCGCGGAATCGGGTATTCAATTCAATGTATCCGCGCAGCCAAGGCGATTGCGAGAATCGCAGTACTCGATGTATTTGCGTTAAGCAAAGCTCGTGTCACAGACACTGTTGCAGGTTGAGGTAGTGAATCACGTATCGCTTTTTGTTGAACACTGTGGCGAGCAGTTTGACGTGATTCTTTCCATGTTTACCAGGCGNCTCCTCGCGCGTCGGACAAAAAGGCAAGTCTCTGTGCGCGTCGTGCAATTCTTTTGGATACGTCAAATCGATTTCGAGTATGTAGCCAACGTCGCTGTCTGCGGCGACCGTTGTCACATCGAACTCGTAAGCGTTCTCCACTCACGCAAAGTTACCATATGGAAGCGGTTGACACATCGCCCATCCGTAAAGATTGTTAACGTCGTAGTACATCAGATACGACGACGGTTCGGATGGATTATACGATTGCGCGTACCTGTTGTTAGCGCGGGCGTATCTGTTCGAACATTGACTCAGACCGACGCGTATGCCGCGTTACACAAACATCACCATGTCGATGTCAGTCAGCAGCTCGAACGTCACACAGGTGTACTTCAACATGGCATCCCATGTACATCCCGGCAGCGTGTAGTAGTGCGCGGGATTCAGTCCGTACCTCGCGAGGCACTCGCGACAAAAGTTTTCAAATACATCAACCAGCAAAAGTACGTCTGTCTTCAGATACAGGT
>NW_018024766.1:0-1541 GCF_002006095.1 Pseudomyrmex gracilis
GATTATTATTAATTTCGCACAAAGCGGGTCATTCGAGTAATCTTCCGGGCGGGGTAGTCCTTTGCGAAATTCGATTTTACATTTTTCCATCTCGCGTTGCAACTCGAGATAGGCTTCTTGCCACTCGCCGTAATACAATAAAATTCTCCCGAATTGAATATTCGCCATTTTCGGCAAATAACGGAGAAAAGTCTTTACAAAAATTGTTTTCCCGCATCCCGTAGGACCGCAAACGATCGACGTCCAGGGATGTTTCCAGCGCACGTCCATTTTGAAGACTGTGCAAATTGCCGCTTGTATAACTCTTAAATTAAACTGTTTTTGGTTTGCGACGACGATGAGCTCACCATCGCGCGTCGGGCCCCGCGGCGGCCGCGTTTTGCCGCGAAAATCAGCTAATTTTCGTCGCGGCAACGGTGAGCTTATTCCGGATGATTNAAAAGCTGTTTTCATGAAAAATCAGCTTATTGTCGCGCGCGCAACAATAAGCTCGTCAAACGCGCGCGCGCCAAGCTTATAGCTTTTTGTTGAGGTTATATCAAAAAGTTTCTAAGAAACAGGGAAAAAGCAATCTTTTAATTTTGTTTTAATAAAAATTTAATAACACTAAAATATTACGTTTTACAAAATACATATTGCTTAATCTACTAACATGTACAGAAAATCTCGCATTTTATAACCTTATTTTTACACACAATTGTTAAAATAATATTTTTCTTTTATTGTACAAAGCGCTTGCTTACATTATGACTTATTTGGACGGAAAACATATATACAATTTTAACTCTTACGTTTAAAATATACAAACTATTTACAAGAGAATGCGCGGAAAAAGTCTTATTCTAAGTAGCCGTAAGGAACGGAGCGTCGCTCGTCGATAAATCTACGCTTCAGCAAAACCGGCGAGCAGATTTTTGATTNGTCCCGCGTCACAACCTCGTGAAACGCGGTGCGACGAATCGCTCTAAAATGCAGATTTATCGACACATTTTCTTCTTCTTTTCTCTCTTTTCTCANTAACATTTCCCTAACGCTATTGAAATTAATTATGCGGGAGGTTGCGGAATTGAGAGTTATTTCCTTGATTTTACACACCTCTCGCGCGCCACCGTCCGGAGTACAAACTACGTACGCGTAAAATTTCGGGCCACCGGATACAAACGACTCGATGTAACTACCACGGCCGTAGCCTTCGAGCTTGTCCGTCATATCACCCAGGAAATTTCCCGTACGCGGTTCGTATTCGCCGGGTTCTCCGCTGCTCACATAAATACACGAATCTGTATCGTAATAAAGAACGCGCTCGCCTAAACGTTCTAAATATTCGTACAGTTTCAATCGCGCCTGTGCCGTCGTGTACGCCGCTATTATCACATTGGTAATCGGAGAGGGTACGACCGCCTCGTTCCGCATTCGCCACGAAACATATATTACCTCGTCATTCACAGGTAATATATCGGTTACCTCGTGCTCGGGGCTCGACAATAGCGATACGAGACGTTCTTGCGACTTTACCACCTCGGTACTCGTCAAGTTCGATC
>NW_018024766.1:2421-5216 GCF_002006095.1 Pseudomyrmex gracilis
GACGGGAATGCCTCCGACTTCCGCGAGACGATGTTCTCGCCCGTGACCCGCGTGAACAATGATGCGGCCGAGCTCGCGTTCCTTCCACACCAGCCACTGTAGAGCTTTGCGGGATTGCGTATCCGCGAGGCGATATCCGCCGCGAGGAATGACGCCGATCTCTTTCTCGCGTAAAAAATTCTTGCGGAAAACGCGCATACATGTGGAAGCGATGGTCGTGCATTCTTCGAACGGACATACGTTTCCGCGCTCGAGAAATATCTTGCGGAANGCCATGCACGCTCGCCGCAAGATATCAACGTCGTTACGACAATAACGAACTATCTCGCGTTGAAAGTCAAAAACTGCGTGCATCTGTTCCGCGTGCCACGACAAAAAACNTTCGCGTTCTTCGCTAGACATACTATCCGGCGAGTAATATTCAACGGCTGGTAACGGACCGACGTACGACTGATTCGCGAGTGTGTTAAATAAATGCGGAAAATATCCCTTTTCCACCCCACCCCATAAGCCGAAAGCCTTCGGCAGAGCTGACAAACGCATCGGCATATAATTGATATTGTCAATAAATTTCTTACGCCCGGCCGTTAATACGACGATCTTCGTCCCGTTTAATATTACCCGTGGATCCAAATTGACGCGTTTTTCCGTGATGTAACGAAGGATAAACTGCGCGTCGAACGCCTTGGCGTTGTGCGCGATGCAGATAATCTGCTTGAAACATTTCGCTGTTCTCGTAACGAAATCGACGAATTGCCTCACCGGATCATCACGGAACACGAATTCGCGCACACCGCACCACCGGCAACGTACCGTCATGTCGTCCTCGCCCGCACACTCGACGCAAATCTGCTGTGCAACGCAAAGAGTGGGCACGTAAATTTTCACAGACGCTGTATCTTCGAGCGTCTCATCCTGTCGGGTCTCGAAATCGTAGAACACGAATGCGACGCGCGCGTTTTTTCCTTTGCCGGTGAAATCCTCGCGTGCAAGAGATCGAATATACCAAAGATGGTTTACATCTTGACGCGAACTGCAAATGTTACAAAACACGACGCCGCATTCGTGCCNCGCACCCGCTGTTCTGTACAAACGCCCGCAATCGTCACAAAATTGCAAGGCGCTGCACACGCTCACGCGACCGTCTCCGTACGATTTTTCGGCTCGGTGACGCTCGAAACACTCGCGCCCGTAAAACATTCTTTTACATTGCTCGCATCGAATTAATTCTACTTCTTCTGTTTCGCACGACGGCACACCGCGACATCGCGGACATTTATGTGAGCATCGATAAATTCCTCGTTCGGGGCGATAAGGCAGGTTGCAAGGAATGCAGTATCCCCTGCTCCCCGCCGCCGCTCTTAAATTTAAAATCGGGCAATAGTGACGCGAACCCTCGCAATAAAGAATATTTAAACGTAGCAAGGATTCGCGTCCGAGAGAGGCGAGCAACGCGCCACCGTCGTACAGCGGTTTTCCGCCTTTCGCGAAAGTAGACGAGGCGTAAACAATTATAGCTAACCCCTCCCCGGCAAGGTACCGTTGAAATCGCTCAAGTTCCCCAATACCACAGCCCTCCTCCGGAATTGTGACGCCTGCTCTCTCCACCAACTCACGTGCCCATTGGCGTTGTAAGGAGGAGTTCGAACGTCTCATTGCGTTCCATCGCTCATGTAGCTCGCCCGTGCGGGTGTTACCTCGTTCGAGGTATACCCGAGCGGCAACGAGTGAGCGAGGGAAACAGAGGTTGTCACTATTCGTTATTGAAAGAATCGAGCGTTTCTCGATTCCTTCCGCGCCCAAAGGACGGATTCCTCCTTTGCCCGACGGAGAGTGGACGGTGCATACGCGTATCGTAAACGACATAGCGATGTCTATCCCTCCGTTACTTTGCGCAACCGAACTCACGAGAGACCAAATATTCTCGTGAGTCAAGTCACGCGCAGGACGAAAAGAAAGACCCGCTGCACCGTTGGTCAAAGTCGGGGAGTCAAACCACATCCCAACGTAATCATTCGGCTCCGATAAATTTGTCGCGTATCTGTGAATTTCGCGAAATGCACCCTCCACCCATTCTACTATTTCAGCACCAGGCTGAATTTCGCGGATCTCAAATGTCGCCTCTCTTCCTATTACCCCGAATTTCTTAAATCTACGCGCGTTTTCCGCCCGTAATACAATACATGTATAATAATTATTATTATTTTCACCGATCTGTTTGCTTCTCTCGGCAACACTGTCGGAGGGAGTAGCACTGCTGGTGTTGGTGATGTCGTCGCTGTTGCTTCTCTCGGCGGCGGGGGGAGTAGCGCTGTCGGTGTCGTCGCTGCGCTCGGTGCCGTTCCTATTTTCTTGCGCAACATTTACAATTCCGCCCCCGTATTGAACTGTAAATACAAAAGCTTAATAAAAAAATTCTCAATATATTAACAAACGATTATCAAACGACGGTAAACGAACCAATTATTGATACATTAGACAGACGCTTCAATTACATTTGATTAAATCCATATATATATATATATGTGTTGTATATAAGCTGTTGTAAATATATTATAGAAATAAATATGTTATAAAAATATGTTTTAGAAATAAATATATTGTTATAAAAATAAAAATTTAAGTCAAATTTAATGAAAAATATACTGAGTGTGTGACTTTTCTTATCGCGNCAATTTCTACCGCGTAACATAAGATAAACACGTTTGGACATGCACAATATTAATGAAACTTAGTTATGCTCGATATTAATTTAAAAAACTTATTTTTATGCAATATTTCTTAGCGTAATTTTA
>NW_018024767.1:0-5343 GCF_002006095.1 Pseudomyrmex gracilis
GGGATATATTGAGTGAATATATTATTTATGGCCTTACAAACAATGGAGCTAAACAAATTTTGTAAATCTTTTCATTGTAGCAATAAAACATATTTAGAAAAACATATATAATTTGTCCGGATTTTGGCGCCGCACCCTGTATATATATATATATGGACTTGGTTAATGGTGTGCAAGCTGAGCGGATGCGTGAGAGCACAGAGATGCCAGATTCTGAACACTTGGTAGCATGCGGTAGCAGCGGTAGCATGGAGGGGATGCGCACAACCTCAGATCGTGTAGGATCTGAGGTTGTGTGCGCATCCCCTCCATGCCCGCATGCTACCAAGTGTTCAGAATCTGGCATCTATGGAAAGCGAGCGGCGAGCTAATTTGAGTGCATGTGAGAGGAGAGAGAGAGAGGTGAAGGGAAGAAGGGAAGGAGAGGGGGAGGAGTAAGCGGAGGAAAAGGTAAAAAACAGAAGGTAGTGAAAAAGGGGCATAGGAGAGTAGAAAATAAGGTGGAAAAGGAAAAATTGAGAGAAGGAGGTTAGGGCGGAAAGGTAGAAGAAGTGGACGGAGGAGCTAGTTCGGGAAGGTGGAGTTGGAACAGGGGGCGCGGCGAACAGGCAAAGGCTAGAGAGATCTGGGGAATTGAGATTGTGATAGGATAGGGTAAGAAAAGAGCAGATGGACAAGGCAGAAGAACTGCACACACCGTGCGGTAAGAGGGAAGGAACGAGGAGAGAAAGAACGAACTCGATGTCCGTAATAGAACTATGGAGAGCGAAGGAGGAAAAGAAGAGGAGGAGAATCGAGGAGGAAAAGAGGATGGATGATATTTTCAAGAAGAGCAATAAATTAACGAGGACACGCCCGGCAAAGAGGAAAAAGGAAAAGGTGAAGAGGAGAAGGGGGATGTGGAAGGGAGCTTAAGATCGGAAGCAGGAAGTGAGTTAAGGCAGATACTCAGTGAAATAAGAGAGATGAGAAAAGATATTGAGAAGGGTAGAAGTGAAGCAAGAGAGGAAATAAGAAACCTGGAGAAGGAAATAAGCAAAATAGAAGAGGGAAGGATGATCAGAGAAGCGGAATTCGAAAAGAGAATGGAAAAATTAGAAAGTAAGATGGTGGAATGGGAGAGAAGGGAAAGAGAAAGAGAAGTGAGGAAGGCGGATGAAGAACTGAGAGCAAAAGAAGAAAAAGGAAAGGAAAGAGTAACACAAGAAGAAGAAAAGTCTATAGTAGAGACAAGAAGAGAGGTGGATAAAATAAAGAAAAGGTTGGAAGAGAAGGAGAAACAAGATCGGAAAAACAGAATAGTAATAAAGGGGCTGGAAGAAGGCAAAGGGAATATGCAGGATCTTGTGGGAAAATTTATAGAAGAAAATTTTAAGGTAGCAAAGAAAATCAAAGAAGTTAGGATAGTGGGAAAAGAAAAAAGAAGAGTAGCTGTAGTGGAAATGATAGACTGGGAGGCGAAACAAGAAATAATGAGGGGAAAAAATAAATTAAGAGGAGAGAAGGTGTTCATTGATCACGACTTGTCGATAGAAGAAAGGATGATACAAAGGAAAACTACGGAGAGAGCGAGAGAGGAGAAATTAAAATGAAGAAAAGTGAATATAGGATACAGGAAAATGTGTGTAGAGGGGAAAAGATTTATATGAAAGGATAAAGAAGAGAAACTAGTGGAAGAAAATTTTTAGAAAAGAGCCAAGGGGAAAGGAGCGGAACAAAGGGGAGGGGAGTGGAGGGGAAGAACGAGGAGGTAAAGAAAGAGGAGAAAAAGGAAGGAGGTAAAGAAAATATAAGGATGATTTTCTGGAATACGGCAGGTATAAAGAAAAAAGAGAGAGACTTTTGGAGTTATATAGAGGAGTTCGACGTGATAGGGCTAAGTGAGACGTGGATAGAGGAGAAGAAGTGGGAAAGATTAGAAAGAGAGAAACTTATCAAGAGAACATAGATGGAAATGTCAATTTGCGGAAAGAGATAGGAAAAAGGGAAGAGCGAAAGGGGAGATAATCACGGGAGTTAGGAAGGAATTGGAGGAGCTAGAGAGATTAGAAAGTAATGTAAACGGAGTGCAAGAGAGAAGGTTAAAGATAAGAGGAGAAGTATGGAGGATCGTAACAATTTACAATAGAGGAAAAATGAAAGATTTAAGGAAAGACATAGAAGGGAAGATAGGGGAATTAGAAGAGGAGGTTTTAGTAATAGGAGGGGATTTCAATGCAAGAATTGGGGAGAAGGGCAAGAAATGGGATGGAGAAGAAAGGGAAATAAAAAGGAAATCGAAAGATAAAGTGATCAATACAGAAGGAAAAGAAATGCTAAGAATGATAGAGGACAGAGGATGGGAGATAGGAAACGGAAATATAACAGGAGATAAAGAGGGAGAATGGACATACATAAGTGGAAGAGGAGCATCGGTAATAGATTATATAATATTAAATCCAAACGCAATAGGAAGAATAGAAAGGATGAAAATTGGTGCGAGAATAGAATCGGACCACCAACCACTAGAGCTGACGATAGAAGAGGAGAGAGGGGGAAGAGAAGAAGAGATTAACAGAAAATACACAGAGGTAGTACAATGGGATGAAGAGAGGAAAATCAGGAAATATCAGGAAAATAGTAGGGGAATAGAAGTTAAGGGAAAATGTATAGAAGAAGTATGGAAGAACCTGAAAGAAGGGGTAGAGAGGTGTGTAGTTAAAAAGAAAGTGAGGATGAGAAGGAGGAAAGTAGGTGAGAAGAGCTGGTGGGACAAGGAATGTAAGAGATCCAAGAGAGAGGTAAAGAAGGCATATAAAAAATGGAGAGAGGATAGGACGAGCAGAGAAGAATATGTAACGCTAAGGAGGGAATTCAGAAGATTATGTAAAGAAAAAGAAGAGAAGAAGAGGAGAAAATTCGAAGAGGAAGTGAAAAATTTAAAAACAGAGAAGCAGATCTGGAAAATGATAAACAAAGAAAGGAAAGAAACAAAGTTTATTCATGAGATGATTCGGATGGAGGTATGGGAAGAATATTTCATTCAGCTGTTGGAAGGGAAAAGGGAGAAGGAAGAGGAAGAAGAGAAGAATTTAAAGACAGAGAAAAGAGAAAAAGATCAAGAGGAAGAGTTAAAAGACGAGGAGATAGATGGGCAGATAAGGAAGTGGAAGAGAAGGAAAGTAGGAGGAGAAGACGGCATTGCAAGCGAAGCATGGATTTATAGTGAGGGAAAAATTAGGTCGAAGTTGAAGGAATTAATAAAGAGAGTGTGGAGGGGGGACGGTTTCCCGGAAGATTGGAGGAGAGGAGTGATAACGCCTATTTACAAAAAAGGAGAGAGAGAAAGAGTAGAAAATTACAGAGGAGTCACTCTATTGAGTACGGCGTATAAGATTTATGCTGGAATACTCACAGAGAGGTTAAAGGGAGATAAAGAGGAAAGAAGCACTACAGGAGACACAGGCGGGATTCAGAAAGGGCAGAGGAACCATGGATAATGTGTATGTTTTACAACATGTGGTAAGGAAAGAGTTGGAGAATAAGGGCGGAAGGATATATGGATTCTTCATGGATTTAAGAGCTGCATTTGACAGAGTGGATAAAGAAGAACTGTGGAAAGCGATGGAGGAGAGAAGGATAAGGAAAGCTTTAATAGATAGAATAAAGGAAATTTATAAGGAAACAAAGAATGCAGTCAGAGTGAGAGGAGAAACGTCGAACTGGTTCAGGACAGAGAAAGGAGTGAGACAGGGTTGTCCACTGAGCCCGGTACTGTTCTCGCTGCTGATAGCGGATGTGGAAGAGGAGTTGGAGAAAGGTCAGGTAGGAGGAGTGCTCATAGGAAGAAGCAGAATATGGTCGCTGGCATACGCGGACGACCTGGTTTTGCTGGCGAAAAATGAAGAAGGAATGGAGGAGATGATGTCAAGAATGAGGAAATATCTGAGGAGAAAGAAGCTGCAGCTAAATGCAGAAAAGTCGAAAGTGGTCTGCTTCAGAAAAGGAGGAGGAAGGAGAAAGAAAAAAGTATGGAAATGGGAAGGAGAAGAGATAGAAGAGGTTACAGAATTTAAGTACCTAGGATATGTCATGAGGAAGAATGGAGGAGACGAAGGACAAGTAGGAGAGCTGAAAAAGAAAGCTAATATAGTGATGAGAAAAACATGGGAAATAGGGAAAAAAAAATTTAGAGATAATTTTAAAAGAAAAATGTGGCTCTTTAGACACCTAGTCTTAGGAGTAATGATGTATGGCGTAGAGGTTTGGGGATGGAAAGAGCGAGAAGAGTTGGAGGGGATACATAAGAAATTTATGAAATGGTCTTTAAAGCTTGACTCTTGCACCCCGGACTTTATAGTATATAAAGAAACGAGTATAGGGAAAATTAGGAAGCAAGCAGGGTGTAGGGCGATAAGTTTTGAGGAGAAAGCGTTAAAAGAGGGAGAGAGGAAATTAGTGATAGAGTGTATAAGAGAAAAGGAAAAGGAAGGAAGTAATGTAAAGGGAGTGGGAAGAGAAAGAGAAGAGTTTCTAAGACAAAATGGTTACAGCGCAAAGGGAGTAAAACAGATGAGAGAGAGAGGGATGAATGTGGTAATTAAAATAAGGGAGAGGGAGGAGGAGAGGCTAGGACAATGGATAGACAGCAAAATGAACAGATCGAGATATAACGTAAAATACAAAAAAATAATAGGAATAGGACAACCTAGATATTTGAGAGAAAAAGGAGTCAGAGGAAGTCAAAGTAGAGTGGCGAGATGGAGATGCGGAAACGAGGAGAAGGAGAACAGATTTTGGAAAGAGGAAAGAAGCTGTCGGATATGCGGAGAGGAACAAGGAACAATTGAACATATAATAATAACGCACACTGAGAACCAGAAAAGGCTAAAGGTGGAAGATATCCTTAGTGATGAGGGTAAGAAGGAAGCAATAGCGTAGATGAAGGAAGTGGAGAACCTGAGAGAGGAGAGGATGAGGAGTGAGAAGGGAGTAGGCTTGGGGGATGAGGAAGTATGAGTGAGGGTGTGGATGAGATAAGGAAGGAAAATGTAAACCAAGTCCCAAAGCTCTAGGCCGGAAGGCCGGCTTTAATAAAGTTATTATTATATATATATATATATATTAGGAGTACAAATAAGTTTCCGCCGTTTTTTGTCAAAAATTAAATATTTATTGTGACAGAACGGTAGTTTAANTTTAATCAAAGTATTGTCCATCACTAGCAACTACTTTTTCCCATCTTTCAGGCAGCGTTCGNATTCCACGTCTGAAGAACTCCTTATCTTTTGAGGCTATCCACGAATCAACCCAATTTTTGGTATCTTCATATGATGTGAACCGCTGCTCCGACAGAGCATGTGC
>NW_018024768.1:0-1891 GCF_002006095.1 Pseudomyrmex gracilis
GCTTTATTATTTTATGTGAGGGATATATAAACCGCTACATGGCAACCGTACTGTCAGTCAGTCATTCACCCTCGTTGTGATCGTCCTGTGTGCTACGGGTTGTCGATCTTTCTTCTCTTCGCAAAGAACAGCTCAACGATGTTTCGCTCGATGGTTCCGATGAAGCAACAACAACAACAACCTTCCATCGATCTTCAGCGCGAGCCTCAACACAACGGTGTGAAGAGAAAGAAATTTGATCATGGGTAGGTATTTTTTTTTTATTTTTGCTTTCTTTTTGTTGCTTCTATTTTTATTATTTTTTTTTAATTCACGATAGAATCATGTTTAGTTGTCTTATTCACAGACAATGCAATGGCATTCAACTAACACAACCTATGCGAATACTGAGTCGCAAGTACATATTAACCAAGACGGGATATAAATATTTCGAGCTCGGCATCGGTATCTCATCCAAAGATGCTTCACCAACCGTTGAAATGTGGCTCTAGGTGACAACAATGGGAACGAGGTGCTTTTGTCGCCGGAAATGTGGAACACGTTGTTGGACAACAAACGAGTCATCACGTTGTATTTGTCTGGCCAGAGCGATGCGCAGCCGTCGATTCTTGTCGACGATCTAGCGGTATCGTTCAGCTTGATAAACACCGCGAGGATTATACGTCTGTCTACAAAAACCGGTTGCATATTACTTTCCCACCAATCAATGTGCAACTTGTTCAACTTAAAACATTGCGTGGCATGCATCATTGCCTACTTGAACAATGTTGTTATTCGCGTGCGAGACAGATTGTCGCGGTATTTCGCGATCTTGTCTGAAACATCGGATCCCGCGAGCTTCGCAACTGCTGTCGCACAGAGTGGTTGCTTCGACGTCAACGATATTGTCGAATGCGAACTGATGGCTGTATGTGTGTTACGGTGTTGCCCCTTAATATAAAATATTATTGTTTAATTTTTTCATTATATCACAATATGTTTTACAAAAAAACATAAAAATAAAATTTTCCTATAATCTTTAATAACATAGAGTTTTTTATTTCACATTCCTAACACAATGCGTTCCATTACATCCTTTTGCACCACTAGTCCTCAAGATGTAAACATATATCTAGGTTGTTACTTGTTTGCGTTTCAAAAACACCACATCCGGTACGCAACGGTTTTGCGTTATCATGGGAAGTGCGTCATCAAACCGGAAGCGGCTGATCGCTTAGGGCGATAAGAACAGGCTCACTTCCGGGAAATTGCGGTTTTTCTCGGAATTATTTGTTTTCCGGGAAATTGCGGTTTTTCTCGAAATTATTTGTTTGCCGAGAAATTGCGGTATTTCTCGGAATTTCTTATTTATTTGCTGCGCAATTGCGAACTGCGCGCAATTTATTTTTTTACGCGAACCGCTTCCGGGAAATTTGCGGTTTTTCTCGGAATTATTTTGTTTTCCTGCGCAATTGCAATTTTAACGATGACGTCATCATTCTGAACGACCTTGAATACGTTTGAACCTGTTCGAGTTCTATTTTTAGCGATGACGTCATCAACATTCTTGCGGTTTTTCTCAGAATTTCTGTATTTTACTGCGCAATTTAAAACTATAATTATTGAGAGGTGCTATTATTTTAACGATGACGTCATCAACCGATCGACCTTGAACACGCGCAAACACGTTCGAACACGTTACAACCAATGGCGTAACCACTATCTTAAATAAATATAACTCGCTCGAATATTGCACGCTCCATTTTTACGGCTCGCCGTTAATTGGCTAATTCCGGTGGAGCCGATAACAACGCTCCGCCGACACCACCCACACTCCTACGTTATCTCATCTACAACACCCAGGTCCTGCTCTCATTATTACGAATATGTTTCCATTGACTCCTCCTTCCCC
>NW_018024768.1:2141-5504 GCF_002006095.1 Pseudomyrmex gracilis
CCCGATTACCCCCGACCCCCTCACCCCCCTCGGAGCACCCTGCATCGAAACCCCTATATCTTAACTACTGTCCACTATTTTGCGTTCCTCAGTAAACATACCTATATTTGTGGATCTTCAAGGTTTTATGATTGGGGGATAACAACTTTATAACTAAGGAAGCGGCGATACTTCGGAACGGACGCGAGCTGATTCATCATGTGTTTCGAGAACCTATGTCGTGGAACCTGTTGACAAAAGCCGAGCAGACGCGAGCGTGCTGGCTCACGGTCAACCATCACAGCCTGCACTGGACCGATGGAACGGTGGAATATCAACGCTTGAAGCCGATGCTTCAAAACGCTCTGTCATGCGTATCGAACAACGGGTCTACACTGGTGTATGTAAAAGGAGTCGAGAAGAAGCAGTAGTTGACAAAGATCGTCGGTGACGTCGTCAACGATTGTGACATCATCATCGAAACCATCGACTTCGACTACGAGGACATCGACAGTCTGCGAAATCTCGACGATTCGCGAGTTTTCAACTGTGGAAACCACTCGAGAAATTGCGCTATGGAGACGTGTGTAAACTATACGCGTGGTGGTCAACACGGAACGATACGTTGAGCGACCTGTAGCTTTGTATTGTTTCTTAACTATACTCTCTATATATTCTTAACTATATTACTCTATATATATTCATTCTTTGAATTAAAAAATTGTTATGTATAGTGCTCTATATATTCATTCTTTAAATTAAAAATAATATATATTTTATTATATATTGTTATATATATTGTCCATTTATATGTCGCTATATGTGTATGAATAAAGACATGTATTTACATATATTGTAGTGTGTGTGGCATTTTTCTATACAATTTGTTCTTATGATCTATAATTAATTTATGTTCAGGGAAGTATAAACACATATGCTCTGACGTGTCTCTCTCTTTTAGTTTTGTTTATTCACATTTTTTATTGTTTTTACATTAATGTCTATCTAGTATATATCTTTTGTGTTTTTGTACATATTTATTTTTTTCATTTTTATTATTCGGCTGCATCGTCATCCTCTGTGATCCGTTGTTGTATGTATCTTCCGTCCCGAACGATGGCCTCGGAGCTATACGTCATCGCTGTAACGTCTTCGCTACACATATGTATTTGGTGGTGTATGTTAAATCTGTAATAACATAACACACATAATAAATAACTAAATTGTATATACTTCTTCTTAATTATTATATTCATTTTATTTCTTGTATTTTATTTTATTCAATTTAGTGCATTTTATTTAATGTGTTTTTTAATATATTGTAATGTTATTCATTATATTTACTTTATTTTATTTATTTATTTATTTTTTCTTGTGACACTTACAGTTGTTGTAGCAGGATCGTCTCTTCCATAGGATTTGGCGTTATCACAAAGAATCTATCTCTCTTCCGCTTTCCGTATTTGTTTGGTTGATCTTCTTCACTTCTGTAATTTGTTTAGCCAACTGTTTTTAGCCTTATAGATCAGAGCTTCAGCAGCAGCTACAACACGGTCCGCTGCATCAACGCACTTGTCTAGTCTATCCATTGCTGTGATTTTTAAAATTTTCTACATATTTTGCTCTGCGTGCATTATCCTTTTATAGTTTGTTGCAGCGGATGCTTATCCCCAGCATGTGCATCAATTTTTCTACGAAATATTAATTTCATTACCATTATGCGGTTGGACACATTTTTGTGGATATTTACATATCCTACAGGACGTTCCAATCAGAACTATTTCTCTTAGAAACAGTACTGAGAACAGTAGAGCGTCTCCGCAATATCCGTAGCATTCTGATTAATTCTGTGCGTTATTCTTAGCGCGCGTCTTGGATTTGCGAGATCAGCCGCAACTTTCGGATGCAGCTCTATATACAACGTCTCAAGACTTCCAGAGTTTTTACGCTTTCGCTGCAGCCGTCTGGCGCGCGTTGCGGTTTTCCTTGTACTAAATATATATTGCCGTGCGTGCAACAGCTGTTTTATTTGCAATTACGTTGATGTTATTTGTTCTGTAAATTATTGCAATTGTTGCGCCCTCCCTTCTTTGATCGCCACCCGCGCGGCAATCGACCGTTATTTAATATCAGTTCGCGCGCAAAGACGATGACGTCGCTCGCGTTGTCGCTGACGTTTCTCGCGCTGTTCGTCGCGTTCGCGGCGTCGACGTCGATCGCGTTGACGAGGTCGATGACAAATACGACAAAGAGGAGCGTTGTCGATGGAGGAGAGACCGCTATCGCGTTCCTACGCAAGTACGGTTACCTAGAGGACAACGCTGAAAACTCATTGATTTCCGAGAGCGCGTTGAATCACGCTGTCTCGCTTTTTCAAGAATTCTACAATCTACCTATAAATGGTGAATTAAACGCGGAAACGATGCGCACAATGAACAGACCGCGTTGTGGAGTTCGAGACATCCAGACGCGTTACTTGAACAAGGAGTACATACACAAGTGGCCGACTACACATCTTACATGGAACTTTTTATTCGCTTCTAGAGCGAATGTACAAATAGCGGAAACTGCGTTTGCTCTGTGGGCGGCGAATTCATCGCTGACTTTTACACGCAGCGTGCACAATCCTAACATTTTGATTTCATATAAAGGTGGACGGCACACTATGTGGGATAAGCATTACTCGGATACTATGTGCCCGTTTGACTTTGATGGTCGTGGTGGAGTACTCGCTCACGCGTATTATCCCAACGGAGATCTCAACCATGTCTCTGAGATACATATCGACAATGAGGAACAGTGGCACGTGCAGCTCACTTAAAATCCATGGAATAAGGATCATCTGTTGCACACACTGACTCATGAGATTGGGCATGCTTTAGGAATAGAGCACAGCCCACACGATAATTCGGTAATGTACGCGTTCGTGCCTGTTACACTCAGCCTTGATAATGTTCTGGCTGTGCAAAACCATTATGGGCCTAACCCGAATGCACCTGAACTACCACCGGTCTCTACATTTGTCCCTCCGACGGTCACACCAACTACGACGACAACAACGACACCGCAGCCGCCATTGCCGCGTAAACCCAAGCCGCTACCACCTAGGCAAGTAGTGATACTAGGCCGGTTTTAATTCAGGAGCTCCGAGGGAAGTGCGGGGTATGACGTCACAGGGGGAAAGATGACGTCACACAGGAGAGGAGAAGGGGTGTGACGTCACAGGGGGAGGGGTAATAACGTCACGCGGGGAATGACGTCACTATGACGTCACTCGGGGGCGTAGCTATGACGTCACGCAGAGGCGTGGCTATGACGTCACGTGATATGACGTCACGCGGCAATATGGCGGAGCGAGAAATGATGTCACTTTGGCACCAGTCC
>NW_018024769.1:0-1716 GCF_002006095.1 Pseudomyrmex gracilis
AAATTATTAAAGTCACTTTCAATGCAGTTACTCTTTTCAATGTTCGCGATAATTTTATGGTAACATATGGCTGTCGGTATTATTTGTAACCGCGTCGGTATGTGTCATCGGTAACCGTGCCGGTACATATGGATTAAATCTCGGGCCGCTGACGCGTGCTAGTAGGAGGCAGCCGGAGGAGAACTACTTCTCCTCACGGCGCACGATATGGTGCTCCGCACTGTACATAGATGTTACGTCATGGACTTCACGGTCCCCTCTTTTTTGCAACGTGGAAACTGTATGCCGGTCCTAAAATCGTAACTAACTGTATATAATCTTAGACGTAAACTTCCTGGATGGAGAACGAGGAATCGGCCAGTGGCAGTAAACGAATTATAATCAGTTTAGACGCTGGATATTGCCACGATGAACCGACGGATTTGATTTCTAACTCGCAGTAAGATAAAGAACGATAAAAGTTTTTGCACAGCAGCCGAGGCGAGTAACACAAATCGGGCGGATGGAAATCAAAGATCCTCTTATCTCCGGAAGAAAAGTCGAAATCACAACCAAGTCACTGGTCAGTCGCGTAAATTAAACATGATAGCGCGAAACCGATAGCGAGTTATAACAAAAGATAGTTAGGCCGATTTGGCCGACGTCGGTGATTGGCGCACTCGCTTGTGCGGATCTGCGAATCAAGATCCGATTTTTAATCTAGACAATAAGAAGGGATTCAGAATCCAAATCTGATTGGCAAAACCCAAGTGTCTGGAGGCCGAAAAGCCAAGTATAAATGCTGGAACTCGGAGCTGAAGAGCGTCTTCACCTCGCACCATCCAGAGTAATGAAGTATTGTATTCAGAGTGCGGTCTTGGTTCTAAGTAAAGTTCGAAGTTGTGAAAGTGATCAGCAAGTGGTGTCCGTGTCTTGACAACGGCCACCGCTAACAGGAGCCAACCCAGCTTGCCACTCTGCAGATCCAACCCAGGTGGAGATCCCGACATTTATCACTTGGCTTCAACAAGTAGTAAGTGAAAAAGAAAACAGAAGTTACAGTAGCTTAAGTAGTAAGACCGGAGGTTCCACGAATAACTTATCCATATTCACGATACCGCTGATATCCAAAGCATTGACCGTGTCAGGTTGACCTTTTTAGTTCACATAGCGGCTCACGATCTTACGAATCGTCCCGACCCGCTGCTGATTTCCATATTTACCGGACTAGCGCTTCGCGGTGTCAAACCGTTCCAAACTGCTGCCGGTTCTGCTCCCTTCCTGTCAGATTAGCGACTCACGATCTTGCGAATTGTTCTGAACCGCTGCTGATTTCTTTTTACCTCAGACTAGCGACTCACGATCTCTCGAATTGTTCTAAGCCGCTGCTGATTCCCTTTTACCTCAGACTAGCAACTCACGATCTTGCGAATCGTTCTGAGCCGCTGCTGACTTCTTTTTACCTTAGACTAACGACTCACGATCTCTCGAATCGTTCTGAACCGCTGCTGAATCCCTTTCACCTCAGACTAGCGACTCACGATCTCTCGTATCGTTCTGAGCCGATGCTGACTCCCTTTTAACTCAGACAAGCGACTCGCAATCTCTCAAGTAGTTCTGAGCCGCTGTCAAGTTTTGGCGTTGAGCAGCGTTCCGGAGATTAGTTTGCAAATTTATGTTGACATAGTAATCGTTTTAGTTAAGTATTGGTCGGTAAAGTAAAGTTCATTTTTTAAG
>NW_018024769.1:6191-10850 GCF_002006095.1 Pseudomyrmex gracilis
TTTTTAACGAGGAATGAACGGGTTGTTAATCGAGTGTGGTTTACTAGTAGTAGTTTGGTAGTTACACGAGGTCCATAAGAGTTAAATTAATTAAAGCCGGATTTTGTTATGAAAAGATTAACATAATCGTTTATTCAAATAGATTGGTAAAACAATAATAATAACTGAAGGAAAACATAAGTAGACTCCGCATGAATTTGCTTTAGATAGGGAGATACAATTTAGGTGCGACGGTTCGTGTTTTATATCAATTATTATTAAAGAGATCTCCGCGATTTGTTACAAGCGGCGGAATGGTTTGTTGTGATGACATAGAGATTATTGAGCTGGATTGAAGTTAACAGAAAATCTTAAGTCCGGAGTGTTTTAACGAGAAATCATTTCTTGTCAAAATATACTGACACTAGTTAGTTACGGGTCGTCGGTCGGATCTGTCTCCGCAAGAGATCGTAAAATGAGAGAATCTATTGTTCGAAAGATTCTATTTTAGCATAGGCGCTGTTCATTTGACTATGAGTAGCAAATCGTGATAATTAAGTAAGAGTAAATCACTATTATTGAATTATAGATTGGATATATGTTCACAATTGTTATTACGGTACTCGGAATTATTACATTACGTTGTGTATCGAGAATTAGAATTGGTTGTAAGAATTGATGATCTTGACTGCTGCTCATATCGAAATGCAAAAGATGTACGAATCTGTACTAATGAGATTTACAATGTACTCGGTGATATACTTGGGTGATAGCGATGGTGGAAATTGGCAAGGTTGCTCGGTGGTTGATCGCAGCTGTTTTGCTTGGATCCACGCTGCTCACAGATGATCGCCAGGGAAGTCGGCGAGACCCTCAGCAGGTTCAACGAAGGAGAGGGTTGCGAAATTTCTTTGATTCGGATTGACTGACCGATTGATCGTTAATCACTGACTCTATCGCGAGAAGCTACTCTTTGAAGATTGGATTTCGTACTGGTTGATGAATGCAAGAATGAACAAATAATACGAATGACTGCTCAGATAATAATGACTGCTCGGGTAATAATGACTTCTCGGGTAATAATGAATAATCGATCGAGGATCCAGGGCTTTTTATACCCGCGGGTTGATCTCCCCTTCTCCATCGTCTTTTCCCGAAATTTTGCCCCCTCGTTCGTTGACCGCCGGGGCAAAGACCTTTTCCCTTTTCGTTCGATTCTCCGGATCGATGGGATCATCGTTTGTTTAGATCTCGCTTATCGGTACGTGCCCTATCTTGTTTATGTCTGCGAGTGGCGACTCTAGCCTCCTGATTTACGACTTCTCTTCTAGGCTT
Organism: Pseudomyrmex gracilis; assembly: GCF_002006095.1. Taxonomy (NCBI): domain Eukaryota; kingdom Metazoa; phylum Arthropoda; class Insecta; order Hymenoptera; family Formicidae; genus Pseudomyrmex; species Pseudomyrmex gracilis. Next base: position 7,506 of record NW_018024769.1, read on the forward strand.
ACGAGAGCTGTGACGGTTGCCGGGAATCACGAGTGTCCGCGCTTCTACAGGGGGCTATTGTCCGTTACAAATTTCCTCTCAAGGGTCGATACGGTTTGTTTATTAATTCAGGTGCTCTAGGCTCGATCGTGTATTGTACGTTGTTTGACGCGAGACTGTCTGTCATATGTCGTCCAGCCGGGTTTCGTTTATAATATGGCAGCCGGTTCGGACTTGTTTATCTTATCCCGGCTGGCTCTCGTTTCCCTTTCCAGGAACTCGTTACAAGGATTATTTCTTAGGATTAATGTTAGACTTACTAATTATATTCCGTTGCAAAATAAAAGAGCCCGTGGAGTCCAGGACGTAACACCTTCCGCGTTAGACAAATGTTGGGGAGTGCACAACATTTGCATGCAAGAAAGGGCTTTTTTTATTTTGCAACGCTCCTTAATCTATGGTGAAACATTAGATAAATAGTGATACATTTCTTAATTTATTTGTATGAATATATGACCAATATATTTGTTTTTGTTTTTTTGTGTTTTTTTTTTTTATTTTTTTTTGTTGGTGTTTTGTTTGTGAGTAAGAATATTTTTATGTCTACGTGAGTAATAATAATTTTATCGTATATCAGCATTTAGCGTGATAAATAAGCGAGTGTTTAAAGATGTTTGAGAGAGAATAATGAAAAGTGCGTGTGGTAGTCAATCATAGCCTGGGCCGTGCCGTCAAGAGGGGAAGATGCTTTAGTTGGTGGTATTGCTATCCCCCATCCGACCTCCAGGAGTGTTTTGTCTGTATTTGCATATCGTTCCATACATCCTTGACATCGCGAAGTCGCACGGCTTTGTATGATTCGGACGCTGCAGACTGTACATTTCTGTTGGTTGTAAACGGATTTTTTATGAATCAGATGGTGCAATGGGAGGATGATGTATTCTTTCTGTAGATCTTCCGGCAAATTGTGATAGCAGAGGTGACAAATTTTGTAGTTATCGCTTCCGTTTTGGTATATAGGTCCGACGGTGGGGGTGACGCAGCGGAGTTGTTGCAGAAATCGGTCTTCCCCTCTGCGGCTAGTTTTTGTCTCAAGCTGTGGAAGTCCCGGCATTTTGGCACTATGATTCACAATCGGGTGCTTTCTGTATTGCAATTTGGAATAAATGCCTGTGAATGCATGAGATAACTCTTGTTATGAATGATACAATTTGTATGTATGTGAGAGTAGTTGCATTGGTGTGAGTGCCTGTGAGAGGAAAGGATTTTACGTGAATTTTATGACGGTTGTGAGATCGTCTGGTGTGGCGAGAAAGAGAGAGAGAGAGAGAGAGAGAGAGAGAGAGAGAGAGAGAGAAAGCGTAATTTATTAAAGCGCTCCGGGACAGAGTCCCCTTAAGCGCACAAAAAAATAATAATTACAAAAAAAGCAGAAATTACATAAAAAAGAAGCAAGAAACAAAGTAATAACAAAGCAAGTAGCCAATAGCACAGAAAATCATCTAAATGGAAATATAATAAGAGAAAGCAGAAAAGAAATGAGTATATAATGAAAGAATAAAAAAAAAATAATAAATAAGCTAGCGAAAGAAAAGCAAATCAGTGGTTGGCATCATCTAGCAAGAGTCCGTGAAACATAGTTCTAAAGAGACCAAAGGAGGTAATCATTCTGACATTAGAAGGAATGCTGTTCCAAACGCTAATCGCAGTGCTCAAAAATGAGCGCTTGTACATTTCCGTGCGACACAACGGCGCAACAAGAGTGTCCTCTGCTGTTCTCATATTACGTACTGGCGCCTCACGAAAGTGTAAGGTCTCAAAAATAAGACTAGGTTGTTGTGTAATAATTATCTTGTGTATAAGGCAACCCACGAAGTATTTCCTACGGTAACTGACATTGAGCCACTGTAAGGCATTGTAGTACGGAGTAACGTGTTCTTCTCTACGAGCATCGAAAATAAATTTCACACAAGCATTGAGTGCTTTGTGAAGACGTAGGTTCTGTTCTGCAGTTATATCCGTAAAGGCGCAACTGCAGTAATCCAAGTGAGGGTATATCAGTGTAATGATAAGTCTTTCCTTCAGTTTTCGCGGTAGTAGACTTTTGCACAACTTTAGTTGATAGAGTGTTCTTTTAATTTTGTTAACTGTGTTTGTGACATGTTTTTCCCAAGAGAGAGAGAGCTAGAAATGGTAATGCCAAGATATTTGACCTCAGACATGTACTGAACCGGTGTGTTTTCAACTATTATAGGAGGTGGTTGTTGCCGGCTGATTGCATTGATGTATCTAGCAGATCCTAAGATGATAGCTTGGGTTTTGTCACAGTTCAGCAAAAGTTTGTTCTGCAAGGCCCAGGAAACTATGCTTTTAATATCACAGTTAACTCTCTCAATACCCAGTAGCAAATCACGTGAATCACAGTGATAGTATATGACCAAATCATCCGCATAGAAGCTGTATTTGCAGAAATTTAAAGTANTGTTAAAGTCATGTAGATATAATATAAATAATAATGGCCCAAGAACAGAGCCCTGTGGAACACCCACATTCATTGAAATTGGCCGAGAAAGACCAGAGTTGACGGGATCCTTGACAACCTGAGTTCTTCCCAATAAATAAGAATGAATCCAGCGCAGCGCGTTGTTAGAAAAATTTAAAGCCTCAAGTTTCTTCAAAAGAATGTGATGCTGCACTCTGTCAAAGGCCTTAGACAGGTCAAAGAAAACAGTGATAGTGACCATTCTTTTATCAGCAGCATATCTTGCATCGTCTAATAACTTAATTATTCCAGTCTGAGTCGAGCGTCCTCTTCGGTATGCATACTGGTGAGAATCATAAAGATTATTTCCTTCCATATAGTTTTGAATCTGCACACAGACAATTCTTTCGAGAGCCTTAGATATTGCAGGAAGTATTGCTATAGGCCGGTAGTGTAGTGGCAAAGAAGGATTTTTCACTTTCGGTATTGGACAAATAATTGAGGATTTCCAGCAGTCCGGGAAAATACCGTGTGTCAATGAAAACTTAAAAATGTGTTCAATCACAGGCACGATGCAAGGTAAGACAAGCTTAATAATTTTGCTAGCTATACCATCTATACCAATAGCATTTGTTTTAATCCTGGAGAAAGCTCTATTAATTTCTGACGGAGTTACGTGCTCCCAATAAAATTTTGAGTCGTCGAAAATCGCGGATGAGGAGTTTAAGTCCTCTGCATTTATCACACCATCATAACCTCCCGCGGCACTAACAAAGAAATCATTCAGTGTGTCTATAGAATGAGAAAGACATTTAATTGTATTCTTAGCTTTTACAAGCCCCAGGTGTCTTAAATTGCTCCAAATAGAGCCAGGATCTTTAATA
>NW_018024770.1:0-5369 GCF_002006095.1 Pseudomyrmex gracilis
TGATAATATATAAAAATAATTATATACATATGATACATTAATTTTGACATAAGCTTATTCAACTTTCGGCATATATCTATTTGTTATAATTAACGTTAGATATTTAGTAAATGGTCAATAGTTTTACGTTTTGAGAAGAAAATTGAAAAGAAGAGTAGTTACATTATCGACACGACGTAGTTGCGAACAACCAATTGCTACTATTTAGTTCGTACGGTGCTCGCTGGCGCTACGAACATCCGCCCCGCTTGCCCTCCGATCCCCGCGCCTACTCCGCGAATTTTTGACGCTGTCTGTACATCGACATAATGAGTGCTGTCCAACTACGTACACAGGCGACACTGGTCTAGTTTCTACCGAAGCATTAAGTCACACCTAATGCGACGTAGAATCAAATTTAATGTTGATGGAAATTTGTCAAATTGCGCTGATTTCGCTTCCGCTTCGATCTATAAGTACTCTACTTCCAATGGAAACGGAACACTAAATTTAATCCGTACCGGAGTAAAACCGAATTGAGGGTTTTGGTGGAAACTAGACCACTGTGTAACACTGTGTCCAGTAGTGTGAGTGAGACATACTGATATGCTCTTTTTCACACTAATTAGGTGTGAATTAATGCTTCGGTGAAAACTAGACCAGTGTCGCCTGTGTACGTAGTTAGAAAGCACCCAATATGTCTGCACTCTTCCACGAGCGCACACGGACAACGGTCTCGCTTGTGCGTATCCTCACCATGTCGGTGTTCTTATAGCACGGAATAGAATCATGTCCACAAAAAGCTATCGCAGAAACCCTTATGGCCGTGGCCGCTCTCAGACTTCTCTCTGGTGTCACATACGAGATTTTCAGTTTATTGCATAGTGACACTTAGAAAGTCATGTTCTTTATGGTCACCAAATATTAAAAAAAAAATTAATAAGTAAAGTAAAAATTTACAACCGAAATATCTCTTAACTAGAGAAACTATATGAAGCTTTAAACTTTTAAACTGCTCTCCTCTAAAATTTGCGTTTTGGATATACGTAGGGAATGACGATATATGTATATGATATTTGATGCTTTCGCGGTGTGTAGTATTAACATACAAAGATGTTTTTTCGGGTTTGAACCGCGTTAGTGTCATTTTTATACAGTATCAGGCTGCTCTTTAAACCCTGATGAAGTGAGCTGTAATGTTCACAAAACGTCGGTATAAAAATGACACTAACGCGGTTCAAACCCGAAAAAACATCTTTGTGTGATGTATGTATATATATACATACAGGTATCCCGTAATTGCCGTACAATCTCTTGTGGGCAGATAGAGAGGGTTATATATATATATATCTAAAAATTTTGCCAAATAAAAAGTTGTCTTAGAATTTAGTCAAGAATATGTATTTTCAAGGATAACGAATTGTTCTGAATCACCCTGTATATATATATACAGGGTGATTCAAATATACGTCAACTATTTTTATTAGTAACTCAAAAAGTAAGCTTCAGACAAAATTTTGCCAAGTGTCTTAGAATTTAGTCAAAAATATCTATTTTTAAGGATAACGGGTTCTGAATCACCCTGTATATTATATATATATATATATATATATATATATATATATATATATATATATATACAGTGCTGGACAAAAATGTAAGACACTTTGCATATTTCTATGCAACATATATTTGAAAGAAGAAACATTAATTTTTTGTACATTCTATATATTATATACCGTCTCTCGAATGTGTACACAAAGTTTTAAGTTTGTAGAGAACATAATGCCGGAGTTACGAGAAAAAATGTAGACCGTAATAGATTTTGATTGGACAAAAGTATAAGACACTTGGTTTGTTTACCATTCTTACGTTTCATGATGTACTGTATGTACACATTTGACGACGACTTAAAATCAGTTCTTTTTTTCTTAAATCATGGAACTAAAAGTTCCAACCATCGGGTTGGACACACACACACATACACACACACACACACGCGCGCGCGCACACACACACACACAGACACACAGACAGACAGACAGACAGACAGACAGACTCCCTCCGAGGGTGTGCCACCTTGTCGTGGTGGAGGGGCTTGAGTGCCGTGTTGATCCGTGGAGCTATGCCGGCGGGAACTTCGGTTCCTGGCAGGGTCTCTCTTGTCGGACAGGTCCACGGGGAGCGGCCAGACCAAGAGCGCACCCGGGCAGGCCGGGCTCGTTAGCCCTGTGTGGGCAGCCGGTCTAGGAGAAGGAAAACTCCGAAATTAAACCACTCTTCTAAACAACATGGATATGAGTTCAGAAGAAGAGATGGACGTACCGGCCAAGAGTGATCGGACACTCAGGGCCCGGCGTGGGGGTGTTGCCGTCCCAGGCACCCCCATGTCGTCATCGAGCCATGGGCTACCCACTGCCTGCACCGCAGGGGCAGTGGCGAAACCAACGACTGCGAAGGCACGTTCCGACGTACTCGCGCTTGGTGCGCGACGTATGTTTGGGGCGTCGGTCTCCCTTACGGGGGGTAGCGCCGGTGGCGCCCCTCCTGGGAGTGACCAAAAGAAGAAGCCGGCGAAGGAGCGTACTCGATCCCCAGCATTCGCTGGCTTGTCCGGGTCCTCACTTCCATCTGGGGACTCGGACATGGAGGTGCAGGAGGACGCCTCCACACCACCCCCCAGTACGAGTGGGGGAATGAGAAGACCGCCGACCGCCACCGAGTTTCTCGGTTTAGTCGCAGCCGAGAAGCGTGTTTCGGATGCGAGGCGGGCGGAGGCGGTCCTTGAGCTGGAAGACGGGTGCTGGCGCAACACCACACAGCTGCCGCCCTCCAGACTCACGTGCCCGGTTGCCTCCGCGGCTGAAATGGTGCAGAAGACGCACGCAGCCGCGGAGGCCGTGACGAAGGTGGCTACCACGTCCAAAAATCTTGCCGGACGGTACGTCAAGATTTTGAAGGACGTGGCGGCCACAATTAAAGGACCGGGCGAGAACATCGTTGCTCTCGCCTACGCGTCGGGGGAGGCTGCAAGGCCGGAGCTGGCCGGGCCTGACGCGCTCGTGGATGAGCGCGTCAGGACCCTGGAGCAAAAGCTCCGGCTAAGTAAGGAGTCGAGAAGGATTTTATCTTCCCGATGTAAGAAAATGCGGGAGATGCTCGACGAGGCCTTCGAGAAGGGTTTTTCCCTCGGAGGCTCGTCGAGAAAAGAAACGGCGCACTGCGGAACGTAGGTCGGTGGAGGCCATGGAGGAGCAAATCATCTCTCTCATTAGGAGAGAGCTCGCCCCTCGGACCTCTGGCGCACCTCCCGCCGATCCCGCCCCGACCACATGGGCGACGGTGGTGGGGCGCAGGGCGCGAAAGAGGGGAAAAACACCTCCCCCTCCCGAAGAAAAACGGCGCCCTCCCGCGGCTCCCGTAAGCGCGAATCAGCGCTCCGGGGCGGCGGAGAGGGCAAAACTCGGCAGAGTCACCACTGGGGCTGCCGTCCTCCTTACCGTAAGGGAGGGCGGCAGTTATGCCGATGCGATGAGAAAGGCGGCGGCCGCCGTTGATTTGAAGGAGGTCGGGATTTCCGGCCTCCGGATAAAACGGGCGGCGAACGGTGGCATGCTCCTTCAGGTACCCAGGCCTGGAGGAGCGGAGAAAGCTGACGCCCTCGTAGAAAGGGCGTCGAAAATGTTTGAGGGCGAAGAGTGGGTGAAGTTCACCCGTCTCGTTAAGTACGCGGAAATTCGCGTGCGGGACGTGGTGCCCCCCCTCTCCGCGAAGGATATTGCCGTCGCATTAGCGACTGCAAGTGGATGCCAGCCCAGTGAGGTTCGCACTGAGCTGGTTCGCTCCTCTCTTGTCGGGTACGGGACCTTGTGGGCCCGAATGCCCTTGAGGGCGGCCCGGCGGGTAGTAGGGGCGAAAAGGGTAGAGGTGGGGTGGTTCAGCCTCTCCGTCGAGGCACTGGCGGCACGGCGTATGCAGTGCTACCGGTGCCTCGAGTACGGGCACGTGGCACGCAAATGCTCCGGTGTAGATCGGAGCACGGCGTGCTACCGATGCGGGGAGGGTGGCCACCTCGCCATCGCATGCAGGGCTGCTCCCAAGTGCACTTTGTGTGCGAGCCGGGGGCAGCCAGCAAACCACCGGATGGGCGGCGCAAGCTGCGCCCCCATGCCGGTGAAAAAAGTAGCCACCAGGCGGGGCGCCGGAATTCCGGCGTCTACGCTGCCACCCGGTGGCAAGGTGGGCGGGAAGAAGGCGGTGCCTGACCCCTCCTCAAAAAAGAAGAAGAAACGGGCCCGCAGTGTCGGGTCCGGCGAAGACTCCACCGGCTGGGAGAAGGACGAAGAAGGGGTTTGCCTCCTCTCATCCGCCCCCTCTGAGATCACTAAGCCCGCCGTGGGAGAGAAGGGGGAGGCCTCTGAGGCCTCCGCTCTAAGCAAGGAGCTCACCGGCTCCCGGGAATTGCCGGAGACCGGTGAAAAGGGGAGTGGGGACGGCGCGATGCCTTCCCCTCTCCCCAAAAGGAAAGCGTCCGGGACCAGAGACCGTAAGGTCGCTGGCCCCCGGACACAAACAAGTGCGGCGCCAAAAGCGCCGGGTTCAGGGGGAGGGTCCACTAAGGAGCCCTCCCCCAAGCGGCAGAGGGGAGGCAAGTCAGCCTCCCCTTCACCGAGAAGAGAAAAGCCGGGACCTAAGTCCTCCAAGTCGGGCAATTTAGCTCGACTTGGAGGCAGTATCCGTGCTCGGGGTGGGAGGGTCACGGCTCGGGCGTGACCTCCGGACCCAGCCCCAGTCATGGGGCTGCTTGGTCTCGGGTAAGGGGTGCAAAATATTGTATTGACTCCTCCTGACTTCGGTTAAGGGGGGCGGGGACTTGGTGTGGCAAGTTGGGGAACTTGCCACACTATTGCACAAGTATCCAGGGAGGGGCGGCTTGAGGAGGGCTATGGCCCTCTTCTCCTGCCGCAACCCCAAAGGCAACGGTGATAGGGAGCGTTGTCCTTTGGAGGCACGTCTTGGACTCGGGGGGGCCTGGAGACGTAATAGCCTCGCGGCTGCCACAGGCTCCCCCACTATGTCCGGTGGAAGCCTTCGAGGGGTTTTAGTAGGTGCGAGTCCCACACTCCCCGCCCAAATCCCTACAGAGCGGGGGTGCATAACGCATTTCCCCTCGTATAAAAAAAAAAAAAAAAAGAGAGAGAGAGAGAGAGAGAGAGAGAGAGAGAGATTAATTGTTCTTTATTTAGCTTTCTCAGCTATTTTAAATAGTTTTAACAAACATTTGCTATAACATATGTTTTTAACTTTCTTTTAAATGATTCGAGTCTTTCTTCACTTTTTATTTCCGCTGGTAAGGCGTTGTACATTTTTATCCCCTCATAGAACATACT
>NW_018024771.1:0-1342 GCF_002006095.1 Pseudomyrmex gracilis
TTATAGTGTTTTACTTTTTATTCTTAATATTTAAATAATGTTTAAAAATATTTTAATAATCACTATGACATTTATCTATTGTCATGGTTTTTTACTCTCTTACTTAAATATATTTTACTTTCTTACACTTACCGTAAGTAAGTTTTTTATATCACGTAATAATTAAATAAATAAATATTTAATATAAATTATTGAAGTCACTTTTAATGCAGAGTTACTCTTTTCAATGTTCACGATAGTTTTATGATACCATATGCCTGTCGGTATTATTGGTAACCGCATCGATATGTATCATTGGTAACCGTGCCGATATATGGATTAAATCTCGAGCCGCTGGCGCATGATAGTAAGAGGCGGCCAAAGGAGAACTACTTCTCCTCACGGCGCACGATATGGTGCTCCGCACTGTACCTATTATGTATATATGTATACCAGTAATGCTTCACAAAAGAAATTGTGATTTAATAAAACATTTCTGATTAGTTATCATCATATTCATGTACGTTCATGATAAACAACATTTATTCTTTAACTAATTGTGAAATGCAGCCACGCCAAGTTTTTTGCCTTAATTATTTTTTATGTATCGACTTTTCACAAAAACCAAAGCCTAACTATTGATACACTGATATTATATTTGTTAGTTTTTACAGAATATGTTTAATTACTATAAATTAATATATATTATTTTATACAATGTTGTTAATTAAAATCTACACAAGTGTATTTGGTGCTATGTTTGATATCATTTCTCTTGTAAAACAGNTTTTGTAGAGAAAGATATGTTTGTTTGGCGTGTATTTGACGCCTTTTTTACCTTTTTTAATAACAATCTACAACAAAGCAAACTGTTACATGTGAATCTTGCAAATGTTATTAATATGTTACTTGTTTTATTCCTAATTACAAATATTCCAAAAACATCTGTAAATAATAAAAAAATCAAATTACATGATACTATAAAGGATATTATATAAAATGCAATTAATGACATATTAGTTGCTATGGAGACCGACAGTACATTAGAGTTCGAGAATTATTGGGATGCAAACATACTCGATGCAGAATTTGTTGGAGCAGACAAAGTAGAAGAATCTGAAGAAAATGATGAAGATGAGGAAGAAAATAGTTGTATATCAAAAGAAGAAATTTTAAATAATGACTATAAAAGAAAAGCTGTTGAGGTCTGGAAAAGTGGAAAAAAGAGACATTATACTTTACCAACAGTACGACATCGTTTTAGAAAGGTAACGTCTTTATCGCAACTGTATAGATTGGACCAATCTCTACAAAAAAGTGGTACTCATAAACAAAAACTACACAGCCACACAAAAAAAAAAAA
>NW_018024771.1:2608-5338 GCF_002006095.1 Pseudomyrmex gracilis
CAAAAACATATAATAAACATGGTCTGATCCCCAGGCCAAAGAAATTTTTTTTTTTTGTGTGGCTGTGCTATTATTTATATCTGAATATATCTTGGAAAAGTGTAACGACGCTAACGCGCGCGCGCGCGCGCGACAACAACAAAAAATTATTTATAATATAGAATTAGTTAAAATTAGTTAGGGGGGTATCCGGGGTCTGTCATATGTAAGATGCAAATCCAACATCCCGTATGATTTTAAGAAATGAGTTTTCAACTCAAAAACCACTCACTTGTGAAAATTTACAAGTTGAATTTGTTACATGTGTATGTATATATATACACGTACAGTTTCTGCTCAAACATTCTTCGAATGGCTCTCGTAAGGCCTTATATATATCTTGTTATTATAATTTAGAGTTACGACGGTTGGCACTAGAAGAAAAGAACAAATTAATCTTCCTTATTTTAAAGCAAAAGCTACGTGAATATTAAATTAAAAAAAAATACACGGGATTGTGTCAGAAAAAAGAACAAAATTTATAAACCATTCATCAAAGACAAATCAAGAACAATTAAAAATTGCATGCCGAAAATTTAAAGTTCTGTGAAATTATTTATAGATTTGTTTGAAACACAAAATATATATAATGCAGATAAAAGTAGGTTCACTTTGGAAATACATTCAGGCAGAACGTTGACAATACAAAGTGTGAAAACAGGTAAAACCGTAGTTTACTCACAATCAGCAATTACATATAGCTATACAATTATCCCTACAATTTCTGCAAGCGGACAACTGCAATCACCTCTGTATTTAGAAATTGTAGGCATAATTGTTAAATATTAATGTTATATGGTATAACTGTAAATAAAAGTTTTCTGATATAAACGCTTTTATTTACTTATGTTAATAGAATTGTTTAAAAAACTTTGGTTTTATAAAATTTTTAAAGAACTTGTTTAAAAATTTATTTTTTATAATGCTATTAGTATGGCTAAATAAAGAATATTTTTCTATAAAAGTTTTGTATAAAACAGTTTTTAATATCTCCAATTATTTTCGAGTTAAAATGAGAAAAGTAAAAATTCGCTTTACATATAAGGTGTGATTTCACCCCTTAACAACTTGCGGTGCAAAGAAATTTACGGTTGCGCGTGCCAGAACGCGCATCAACTGATGATAAAATTACATATGTATAAATACTAAATTTATTTATTAATAAATAAATGCGTCACAGTTGACGTGCCACGCACGTCATTTTTCTTTCTGCAACAATCGCCTGACGACGTGTGTAACACGTCGCTGGCGTTCCGGTAACAGAAGCATCTCGACGTGCGTGGCACGTCTTTCCACTGCAAAAGTGGTTAAGAGGATGCTGAACCGCTGGCGAAAGTCCGCTCACCTGCTACTCAACCGCTATGCTATCGGGTAAGTGGCGCCATCTCTCGGGAGCGAGTCAAACCAAAACAAGGATAAATAACATGAGAGAGACAAGGATAGATATATGTTTCTCTTTGCTAAAATTGTACTAATCGTACGTAGAAGTTTTCTTCCACAAGGCTTCAAAATCTTTTTTGAAGCACTCCAAATATTCGTCTATGTTTCTAGTTTGAAATAAAGATATTGTTATTTGAATTTATATGGCCAATTTTGCATATAAAGTAAAAATGTAGTTTCTATAATAACAATCTATAAACGTTTTTTTGTTTTTCTTAAATTGGTATGCTTTATTTCATTCTTTACTATATTTTCTTTATTTCTGGAGAAGCAGTTTTTATTCCAATTCATAGTTTTCACAAAAAGTTCTAAATATGATATTCATAGTTTTCACAAAAAGTTCTAAATACGATATGAGGGTAAAACAGAACGGTTCAGCATCCTCTTAAAACCGTTTTTGAGCAGCAACTAAATATGTCAATATGTATTTATTGACCCCCCTTACAAGTGTGCAAAGTTTTATCAAAATCAGAATTTTTGGATTTGCGAAGTTCCCTTGCCAATATTGTAAGAAAATTTAAGAAAAGAACATAAATGTGAAAATACGATTTGTACAAGTGTGAGGTATGCTAAACCAAGAAGAATTTTTAGTGATTTAGAAGAACTAATTAGATATATAGTACGTGCTTCAGATATTTACTTGTGTCTTACATTCAAAGAAATCAGAATTTAGGCTTATATAACAACTAACCCCGAATACGGGGCGTGGTGACAAATTTGCACAATCGTGGTTAACAGTAAATAACTTTGTTTGTAAAGATAAAGATATATAAAAATAATATCTTTTTTTCTGAAAGCTAAAGAATGTGACTATAATATAATGTACCCAATATTACATAATATGGTGTACAGTTTGTTATTTTTAATAATATAATTTGCACGTCACACTGTGCCCTGGTCTCCCTTACATTTTTAAAGGATAATGTTTTAGTTTAAAAGATTTTACAAACAGACTAAGTCACTAATCCAATACGAATTCTCGATAGTAACTCACGATAAGTTTCATCTCCTTGCTGCCACATATTGATTATTAAGAGGGTCCTGGAGTAAGACCCGAAGTCCGCACTGGGGTCTCTGCCCGGAAAGTGGCGCCCTCAGTGGTTAAAGTATTCCGTCCTTCTTTTAAAGTGAGACGGGCAATCGCGCTGTCTATCGCGTCACCGGTCTTTCGTCGCAAGGCTCGAGCCGGCCAGCACCGAAAACACTGAAGTGGTGGGGATACGCACACAAGCGAGAACCGCCGTCCGTGTG
>NW_018024772.1:0-5368 GCF_002006095.1 Pseudomyrmex gracilis
TATCGCAATCTTCTTCTGTGACAGCGTGTCTATGAGACATGAATAATGGTGAACATGTTTCATAATTCACTGTCCAATCTTGAAATAGTCACGTTACATGTAGTATGTACATAGTGGTGACAGATATTTCTCGCATTGTTCTCGTATGTTTGTTTTTATTTATACTCTAAATAACTTTGTAGTGTGCATGAACAAACAAATTTATTATGTTTCCACAGATAGTACACGCAGTAAGAATGCTATTGGACTTCAGATGATATTGTGCATTTTTTCTTGCTTACGTGGTAAGTATAAAAATAAATATGAATAAATAACGTAATGGATAAGAAAAAATACGAGGAAATCACAGGTTTTCGTTGTTCGTGTGTGTAATGTAGATTTTTGTAAAGACACCAAACGTTTCGATCCCAGTATTGGATATTTTTCATTGTTATATTCTTTACATTCGATTACATTACTAAAGAAGATCCGATACTAAGATTGAAAAATTTGGTGTCTTTATTCAAAATATATTCTTTACATTCGATTTTACAGTTATCACTGAAGAAGATCCGATACTAAGATCAAAACGTTTGATGTCTTTATTCAGAATAAATCTATCTACATTTCACACACGAAGAACCTGTGGTTTCCTCGTATTGGCCTTTCTTCCATTACATTTTCACGAGGATTAGACGTTTCATCATGAATAAATAAATATTAATTTAATATTTAAAAAAATATAAATACTTTTTATAGAGTTAAGACAAAGAAGAGAAAGAGAGAGAAAGAAGATAAAACAAAACTTTCAGGTATGTTTGTGTTATTTTAATATACATATATCAACATTTATATTTTAAAATTCAGATTTTTTAAACAATTATGACTTAAGGCTCGTTGAAATTAATAACAAGATATATATAAAGCCTTACGAGCCATTCGTAGAATGTTTTGAGCAGAAACTGTACGTGTATATATATACATACACATGTAACGAATTCAACTTGTAAATTTTTACAAGTGAGTGTTTTTTGAGTTGAAAACTCAATTCTTAAAATCATACGGGATGCTAGATTTGCAATTACGCTGGCTGAAGATTAGCGTTAACAACATTATCAGACCATTTTCGATATATGTATGAATATTGCGAGACTAACTCCAAGTGCTTCGGTGGCCTAACAGGGAAGGCGATGGCACGGAAAACCGGAGATTCCAGGTTCGACTCCTGGCCGAGGAGGTTTTTTCGCAATATTCTAAAAATTAGTTAGAGGAGTATCCGGGATCTGTCATATGTGAGATGCAAATCTAGCATTCCGTATGATTTTAAGAATTGAGTTTTCAACTCAAAAAACACTCACTTGTAAAAATTTACAAGTTGAATTTGTTTGTTACGTCCTGGCCTCTGGAAACAGTCGGGCATGAACGGAGCGTGTAACACTTGTCGAATTTTCTTTATCTTCCGTGACACGCACACTTGGAGAAACGGTCGTGTGTGTGTCCGAGAGTCGAGCAATCTATCGGGTCCGGCGGACGGGTCAACGGTCGTGTGCCGCTCTTACTCCGTCGCTTTTTGGACTTCGCTCGTGTATCTCTGTTTAAGGCCTGAGATGCAAATCTCAATTGCCTGGGATGAGACTGTGCGATCTGTTTAGAGGTGCGGGATAGTGGGCAAGAGGTCAATTAGAAATGTGTAGACGATATTTATAATCAAATATACATATTTGCTTGTCATTTTGATTTTATGTATAGTTATTTATGTACAAAATTAACATAGTTGGTTCAGATGGTAGTTTACAATGTTTTAATTTGTTATGGATCGATGGAATGTGAGTATGTGTGTACTGCGAACTCAGTCCAATTCTACCTCGATTATTTCCGTGATTTTACAGGTAGCTGGGGGAAGAATTTATAAAAGTGTTTCACAGGGACTAACCTGTGTTTCGGAAGGAGAGGGAATTTAACAGTAAGGAGTGCATCTGGAGGGTAGGTGGAGATTATCCGATGGAGTTCGGGGGGATCAAGGTTCTCAGGATCGACTACATACGCGGTGGGGGTAGGGGTGGTAATTTCGTAGGCAGAGGCGAGCGCTAGAAGATGGAGAGGACGGGGGAAGGAGCGTAGACGAGAGGGGTCGGCGGGACGCTCGCCTAAATATTCTGGTTCGGGCGAGGATGGTGGCGAAGGACGATAGAAGGGCGCGGGGAAGGCGACTGAGCTCGCAAATTTGATGGTGTGTCGGTGTTTTTGTTAGAACTGCTATTGCTGTGTTTGTTTTCTAATGTTGGAGGACGGGTGGTAACCGGCGGTACCTCAGCCTGTTTCCGGGCCCGTTTGGCGGCCTTTTGGCGATATCCCTGGAGGGTGGCTCTGGATTTCTACCGTTTTTGGCAAGCGGTCGGGTCCACTTAAAATTCGCGATAATAAGTTTCTCGCGGCTCGGGGTTTGTAGGTCAGTTGCAACCTCAGTTTATTTATTCGGATGGACTTTATTCCGACGGCGCGAGAGCGCCCGCTGAGAATTGCTCGACGGTTCTTGCGAATCGTCTGCAATTCGTATCAGCGTTAGCTCTATTTTAACGAAGGGAGCAACTGTTTTGGTAATTACTTTCAATCTTTTGATCGCGGCGTGAGGCACAGATGACGTATTCGCGACTTAATACTAGTACTTACTACTTATTGTTAATCTCGCACTAGGCGGCAGCAAGTAGCAACAAAGCGGCGGCGGCGGCGGTCTCGAGTAAGCTCCAATTGGAAAGCAGGATCCACACTTGTTGAAAACACAATTGTTCTTTTGATCACTTATTTCGCCGGCACTTCGTGTGCTCGCGTATTGACCGGGACCGCGCTTTGGAAACTTTCGTTTGTACTGACTCGAAGAGCCCTGCGGAGCTCTTTTATATCCGTGACTCGGAAAACTCGGGACCAATCGTAATTTCACGATAGGTCACCCGATTTCTCGTTATCCGTCGGATTTCCCTTGATTTCACATTCCCGGGATGTAAGTTTCCGTTCAACATTAAAAAAAAAGAAAACTAACCAAGAAAGAAAAACAGGAATTTTCCAAACTCGGTGTTTCTTGATTTTATCGGTCACTGATATCCGGTCTCGCACCAATACCGCGCGGCGGCGTTCCCGTGATATCATATTTCGTTGTTGTCACGTCGCGAGGAAAAAGTGGAGTCCATGGGACGTAACACGTTACATGAGTATGTATGTATATACACGTACAGTTTCTGCTCAAAACATCCTGCGAATGGCTCGTAAGGCCTTATATCTATCTTGTTATTAATTTCAACGAGCCTTAACTCATAATTGTTTAAAAATTACGCTGGCTAAAGATTAGCGTTAACAACATTATCAGACCATCTTCGATATATGTATGAATATTGCGAGACTAACTCCAAGTGTCTCGGTGGCCTAACAGCGAAGGCGATGGCACGGAAAACCGGAAATTCCAGGTTTGACTCCTAGCCGAGGAGTTTTTTTCGCAATATTTTAAAAATTAGTTAGGGGGTATCCGGGGTCTGTCATATGTGAGATGCAAATCTAGCATCCCATATAATTTTAAGAATTGAGTTTTCAACTCAAAAAACACTCACTTGTAAAAATTTACAATTTGAATTCGTTACATGTGTATGTATATATATACACGTACAGTTTCTGCTCAAAACATCTTGAGAATGGCTTGTAAGGCCTTATATATATCTTGTTTTTAATTTTTTTGTTGCAGATAATAGCAGTAGAAAGAAAAGCGAAATATAAATATAAGCTGTGCTAAAAATTACTGTATAAAAGGCTTTATACCAGGCTGCGCCTATAGAGACTGGTTGCATTGAGTGCTTTGCGCAAATAAAAACAGGCTGCTTCAGCGTCTATAAGAACAAGCTGTTTCAGCGCATTTTTCTAAGCAAAGATAATATTTTAGAAATATCACGAATGTTACTATTTCTAACAACAATATACCAACGGACGTTTTTTTCTGCTTCCATTCTTTTCTCGATATTCCCTTTAATTTTGAGCTCTTCTAAAATATTTATAATAAAGATTTTTTTGAACNACGAAGTTTTATAAAATTATTTGAGCTACAAAATTTATTACATTTCATAATAATTTTTTTAACTATTCTGTCATTTTTTTCGTATAGCGCGAATAGTAGCCGAATTGTGTACATAGCATTGCTGGTTTATTTTGCGCCGTTTTTCTAACTCTACATTTTGTTCATATTGTCGACGCTTTTTAATACAATTATTTTCTATATCTTCCTCATATTGCTTGCGGTTTTTAGTGTTTTTCTTTTCTTTGTATTCTAAATCTGTGTATTTCATACGCTTCTTAGCGCAAATAGTTGCCGAATTTTGTATGTACCATTGCTGGTTTATTTTACGCCGGTTTTCTAATTTGCACTTTTGATTATTACTACTATTATTATTATTATTACTAACGTTTTCTTGAAAATTACTTTTATCATGTGAAACTTGCTGTTTACAATGAGTACTCTTATTTTCCTTACATATAATGCTGTACTTCATATCGTTATTGTCGAAGTTACCGCCATTGTCGCTATTGTCGCAATTAGTAACTCTAATGTTACAATCAACATCATTGGTATTAGGCAAATTATTTCCACATATAAGAAGAATATTACTTGATATTAATCTATTTTGTATAATATTTTGTATAACAGTATTGTCATTAAAAGATAGTATAATTTGATTCACTTTCTGTTTTTTTTTTTTTTTTTTTTTTTTTTTTTTTTTTCAAGTTTACGTGATATACGCATACGAGTCGCGTTATTCTTTTTTTGTATCACAGTTGCTAATGGCAATATTTTGTGGACTGGATAGCGCGCGTCTTGAGGGAAATGCTCAATTATATTTGTTTTTAATATTTTAAGTAAATGTAAACGCATCAATCTATGATCATATTTAACATCCTCAGGCGGAATGTTACACAATCTGGAGATCGCAAAAGCTATTGCACCACAATCATTTCCGTTCGGTTGCTGTTGCACTGTAGGAAATTTGACAGAATTGAAATCATAATCTGGAAATAATTTTTCCTAAAATGTTTTATGATTTTCGTGCAATTCTTTTTTTATTCAACGAATCGTAAATAAATATGTTTTTTGTGTCGTAATAACTACATACCCAATGTCCAGTACGCATATCCAGATCCGAAGAACTAAACAAGATCTGTATATGCTTATTATATGTCGGTATAGATTCTATTCTATCGGGAACGTATAATTTATAGTCCAGTCAATAGGGAAAAAATCATACAAAAATGTTTAACCGAAATCCGATTACATTACCTTGTAGTGTGCGCTTCACTGATAAACCCCTATAGTCGTGCAACCAAAAGTTTTTGTCAGCACTTGTTATAAATGATG
>NW_018024773.1:0-1241 GCF_002006095.1 Pseudomyrmex gracilis
AATGTTATTTTCAAAGTTTTTAATTAATTCAAAAATCAATTTTTGATTGTTTTCAGGTGGAAGACAAAAGTTTTGCCCCAACTGTAATAAACCTGTGACTGCAGTAGGAATGTTAAAATTAGTGAGATTGAAAAACCAATTATTTCTAGGTTCTAATAATGTTATTGTTTTATGCGTATTGAAACGGACATCTATAGTGAAAATTGATTGTTCGTTAATAGTTGGAGAAAAGGAGAACTTGTATGACGAATGAGTAAAAATGTGGTCATTAAATGCAGGAAGAGTATTTTGAGAAGGAGAACATGTAGTCACATAATAAGTAAGTCTTTTTGGCAGGAGTCTCGTAATTTCTTTACGTTTGAGCCACAACAGTTTGTCTGTCATCCTTCTATCTTTACAATAATGAAATCTATTAAGTTTTAACATTTGAGAAGTAAAAAATTCCTCATAGAGCTTAAAAGGTAATGAACGTAAGATAGTTTTATTAATTTTAAATATTCTATTAAGAATATATGTACGATGGTGATAAAGATCTATGATTTCAAGATGCAAAATACTGCGCGCTAAGTGTATACGTTTGATGTCAAACGAACGTTTTTGTTTATAATTGTAGAAGGTGACTTTAGGAAAACAACACGATTGATAATACAGGTGTTGCGGTAATACATTCTGTTTCTTGCATTGCTTTAGAAAATTGATCCGATTATGTACTTTAACTAGTACTACAACTGCCATGTGAGCGCTAGTGAGTCAGCTACATCGAAAGTGCTGCACTCTCACGTAGCGGTCGCTTACAAATTTCTTACAACTTCGGCCATTCTGCCATTGGACATTGTCCTCGATGTCCTTAAACAAAATATATCTATAAATAGTATTTTATTATATTTTTTTTTCAAATAAGGAAAATCATAAGAACATGGGATTGCATTTGCTTTAAGGTAAGTACACAATAACGTTGTATATAATCCCCTTTTTTTTCAAACCATGATAGAACTTAAATACTATAAGTATTTATTATCCACTTATANTTAACTTAAACAGCTTTATTTTTTTTTCTCAGAAAATAGAGCATTATGTCTGAATTTTTATTACCAACATTCTCAGGCAAATATTTGAATTTCTTCTCCAACCATCCTATCTGCCAAAAAAGAGGCACTGTCATTAGTCTTATCGACAGAGCCTTCTTTTTATCTCACCCACAATTTCATTCTAAGAACCTCGACTTAATTTTTAACATTTTA
>NW_018024773.1:2256-5457 GCF_002006095.1 Pseudomyrmex gracilis
ATATATATATATATATACTGTGACGTGGTATTCGCGCCGCTCTTTCCCCGTCACAAAAGTTAAAAGATTTTTGCGGGAGCCCGGGAAACGAGCGCCAAGAGTTTCTAGGGCTTGCATGCGTCCGCTTAGAATAGTATTTTATCTTTATTTTTTTTTGTATTATATGGCATTTCGGCGCCTCACCGTCATGAGAACGTCGTGGGACTTTTTGTCAAAAACATCATGCGGTGCCCGAACGAGAGAGAAAGAATGGAACCGAGGCGCGAAGTCTCGCTTCCTGGTCACGTGGAGAGCCAGGATAGGTGACTGCAGGCAGAGGCCACAGCAGAACATCGGCGCTTTAGCCTAGTAGAACGGGCGGAACGGCGGAACAAACCATCAACAAGCCGGCCTACGCCGAGATGTGCTGTGTTCCCACCATCCTGCTGCCTGGTTTCAAGGACCCGCTGCTTGTATCATTGCTGCTTCTCCTGGGTTGCTATCCCGCTTCGCTGCTTGCTGCTTTATTTATGCTGCTGTAACATAGTACTAAACACGGCGAGCGTTCAAATTTTGCGGGCCGCTAATCCTACCGCATGCGAGCGAGCTTGCGAGCCGCGCCGCTAATCCTGCGACCTGATTGGCCCCGCGACCTACCCCACGCGACTTTAGCGCTACTTGGGGTATCGACCGCTTATCGAACGAAATCTTCTTGCTCTTGGTCGCGAACAGCTGTGCGAGACACACGCATCTTTTTGGGCTCCCGTGCGTACGCGTATCTTCCGTGCCGTCTAAGTAGTCTGCCGTACCGTGATTTAAGATGCAAGGCAAAGTGATTCTCGTCAAGAGGGTGATCCCGGCGGAGTCCAGGAAAGCCGAACAAGTCAGTCCGGACGAAGGAGACCGGGACATGCCGGAAAACAACCAACGACGGTGAGGTGCCCGTTTTAGTCCTGTTAGCCACAAATCCGCATTGCACAGGCCTCGTGTCGAGGCTGGTCGCTTGCCTTTCGCGTTTTGTTTGTGACGGCAAGGACGTATCCTTGGCCGTATTCACGATTGTTTTTTTATAGCGGCTAGAATCGGGCTTCACGGGGCTTTGTGGCCGTAGTTTGTAGGTTTGTAGGTTAAGTGCATGTTTTGCTGTAATTTCGCGAATTGAAGTCAAGCCCTGAAGTGACAATCCGGCGCCAAGTAGCTTATTCGCGTTATTTGTGTCCGTCCGTTTCTATTTCCTTTTGTCTTGTTTGTCTAGTGAGCATATTCATGTGCCGTGATTATCGGAACGTATCGCTTGCGTACCGTCGGATCTCGTCCACCGACGGCAATCATCCGCCGCGGTCAGAAATCGTCATAACGAAATCGAATTTTCCTCGTGCGATCAGCTAGAGTAGGGTGTGTGCGAGTCGGAAGCTGTGGTGATCGGTAAGAAATATTGTGCCAAACTATCGTGCGGATTAGCGACAGTTTCGGATGGTGAATTCTCAAGACAATTATTGCCGAACTATTTGCGAGCGTACGGTGAATGCGTGTCGCCTTTCGAGCGTATAAGTTGTCCGGGATTATTCGCGATCGAGTAACGTATCGTACCGCCGATTTTCCTAGCGCCAAGATAGAGAGCGTGGCTAATCGTTTGGTGATAATCAAAAGGGAAAAGCTAACTCCGACGTCGCACCCATTTCGCTCTGTATCGCGAGTACTTTCTTTCGAGCGCATGCGCGTAGATTGAGAAATCGGCTCGACGTAATCTTTTGGGGCCTAGCGACACGAAACCGGCGAAAGCTGCGCGGCAAGGTGAGCCAGTCGACCAAATTGCGATCTTCAGCAAAACAAGTAAGTCCGGGTTGATCCACGGCTGGTGAAAAGGAGACTACACGCTCTTTTATTGCGGCTTATTGTTTGCCCTGCACATATGCTTGCACTTTCTAGCTGTTTAGCCTGCATCTACCTTTGCGCCCCGCGATTGCTATATTCTCGTGCCTGCGCTTGTTATCTTTCGGCTGAAATCCTCCAGTACAGTTTCGCGTCCAGTACTTTTGCGGTGTCGTTTCGACTCATTAATTTGTCTCGTTAACTCGCGTGATACGGTTTGTTAATTGTCGTAATTTGTCGTGGATTCTGTATCTTTTTGTTTGGAATATTTTTGAGTATACCGCCGTAGCTTATTATGTCTCATATTTCTTTTACATTCTTTCATTAATATCACATCTGTCATCTTATCGCTTTTATATTATCTTGTAACACATCTTTTCTTTTCTACTATTTTTTATATCATTTCTTTTATATTATTTCTACCTTTCTATACGCGTAATAAATTGTCAAGTAAGTATTAACTCGTGCTGCTTAATTCTAACTCTCTTTCTTTTACTTGAGCTTCCTATTGCGAGATCAAGGGACAACCTGCATTCCGAATTTTTACTAAACCCAGCCCCTCTCCGTTCCCAGAAGAGCTAGTCGGCCCGTCGTGCCGAGTGACGCTGATTTTTGACGTGACTCCGCGTCTGGCGCCTAAAATTATAACCAAGTATTCGTCGACTCGACCCGGCGGTGCTCGTTCCGGGCCATCTTTTCTGTCCTGCCCGTAATTCGACGAAAATTGTTTTCTCGCGGACGCTCACCTGAGTCCCGGAAAGTAATCTCCTTGTTTGCGAGGGAACGGCGCGAGAATTACGTACCACAGTGAAAAAACGTCACAATACATATATATACATATAGATATATACATATATATATATATATATATATATATGTATATATATGTTGTTGTGCGCCAATTTTTGTATTAAAAGGTAAGTTAAAGTGAGGCCATTGAGCAATGTGATGAGACATCACTGTCATTGCTCAATGACCTAGTTAGATAGCAGGAAGGTAGCAGTTCTAGGAAGAACTGCTGGTTGCCACAGGGCGCGACACATCGCCGCGTTGTGTGAAGTGCAAACGCAGCGTGTGTCGACACCGGCACCGGTAACTAGCACGGCCGTTGCTAGGACCGGTGGGCCTGCTGAATCAGCGCGATCGATTACTATAAATCGATCGCGTGGATGAAGCAGAGGAGAGACTGAGTTGGAACTGCTAGCTCACTGTGTGGCTCCGCAAGCCGGAGAGTTTACCGCAGTGAGACGTAGCCGTGTAAAGAAAGTTGTAAAGAACAGGAGCAATAAAGGACATCGTAGTAAGTTCGAGCAAAGAACTTCTTCTTAATCACCCGACCCTCCTCGACAT
>NW_018024774.1:0-5353 GCF_002006095.1 Pseudomyrmex gracilis
CACAAATACTAAATCTATCTCTTGATTACCATTGGCAATTTCCAATTCAGAAATTGCTGATGAGAGTCCTCTAGTAGTGGGATAACCGAAATCATTTTCCGTCGATTTAACGGATTCTCTCGTCGACTCTTACGAAGTATAGACATCCGATAATTGTTATCTTAGATATTCATAGAAGTTACTTGCGTCGAGTGTATTTTCTATTGCAATTATTAATACAAATATATGCGAATCACGGAAGACACACGTAGCGTTGTTATTGTGCAAATACAATGAAAGAAAGCGACGAGTCCGTAAGTTCTTTGAAGATATTTTAGAAAATGTAATGAAATAAACTCGTGTGTTTTACATTTACAACAACTATTATCTTCTTTAAAGTTATCCTCTTGCCACCAATGTACTTTCTGCATGTATTTCTTTGAGACAAAGGAATTACTCGCCGCTCATCATGCAACATGTTTTTACAAGAAACGCATGGAAACTACTGTAAGTATTTTGAAAATTTCTAAAGTGTAATTGTAACAAGCGCGTATTGTTACTCACGATAATTGTTACTTTTTTTTCTTAGACTGTCATCATGTGCATTTACTGTCACTTGACATTCGAAACACAGAAATTATTCAACAGTCATGTTAAAAAATATATGTGTGCTAGTAAACCTTACACATGCAAGGTAAGTTTTTATATTAACGTGCGAATACAGTGCTCGTTTTAATCTTGAAATGAATACGGCGGCGGTCAAACTGATTAAAATGTAATTTTGCGTTACTTTGAAACTATAAGTAAAATTAAAACAAAGGTTATATAGCTCTTAGTTGCGAGTAAAATGTAATGCGCCTAGTGTGTAGGTTAAGATGTATGTGACGAGTTTGTCAGTTTTTATTAAAAAATTTAAGGTAGCATAAAAAAACTTATTCTTATTCAAAATACATGTTAGTATTGTGCAGAAGCAGTCTCTACACCAAGCATGGTGTTGCATCACAGGTGTCAAAACAAAATTACAATAGAAGATCCACGCGACAAAGATAACAAAAGAGACAGAAAAAACGAAGACAAAACAGATTACCGTTCAATAGATACTATAACAGACAAGATTCTAAAAACAAATAACAAAAAAGAGAAAAAAAACACATATTTTTGTCCAATGGAAATTACAATAGACGACACTTTAGAAGACAAAAATACTGAAAAAGTCACACATTATCCAATGGATATTGTAACAGACAAGACTCCAATAAACGAAGAGGACAAACAAAACCAAAAAGATAAAAAAGACACAAATTTTTATTCAATGGTGAGTATGCTAAACAAAAGTTCAGAAACTAAAAACCATGAAACGGACAAAAATACTGAAAAACATACATATTCTAGTTCAATGGAAATTGCAATAAACGAAAATTTAAAAGAAACACATTATCCAATGGATATTGTAACAAATACGTCTTCACTAAACAAAGAGAACGAAAACAACCAAAAAGAGAAAGAAAACACACATTCTGATTCAGCGATTATAATAAATAGTAGTTTAGAATACAAAGATATTGAAAAAATCAGAGATTCTAGTCCAATGGAAATTACAATAGACAACAATTTAGAAGACAAAAATATTGAAAAAGAAAGAATTGAAAAAGTGACACATTACCAAATGGATATTTTAACAGATACGTCTCTAATAAACAAAGAGAACGAAAACAATCAAAAAGATAAAAAAACCACACATTCTGATTCAATGATTACAATAAATAGTTTAGAAGACAAAGATATTGAAAAAATCAGAGATTCTAGTCCAATGGAAATGACAATAGACAATAATTTAGAAGACGAAAATATTGAAAAAGTCACACATTATCCAATAGATATTTTAACAGAAACGTCTCCAATAAACAAAGAGAACAAAAACAACCAAAAAGATAAAAAAGACACACAGTCTGATTCAGCGATTACAATAGATAGTAGTTCAGAAGACGAAAGTATTGAAAAAGTTATACATTCTCTAATGGATATTTTAACAGATACGTCTCCAATAAACAAAAAGAACGAAAACAACCAAAAAGAGAAAGAAAACACAAATTCTGATTCAGCGATTACAATAAATAGTAGTTTAGAAGACGAAGATATTGAAACAATCAGAGATAGTCCAATGGAAATTACAATAGACAACAATTTAGAAGACGAAAATATTGAAAAAGTCACACATTATCCAATAGATATTTTCACAGAAACGTTTCCAATAAACAAAGAGAACAAAAACAACCAAAAAGATAAAAAAGACACACATTCTGATTCAGCGATTACAATAAATAGTAGTTCAGAAGGCGAAAGTATTGAAAAAGTTACACATTATCTAATGGATATTTTAACAGATACGTCTCCAATAAACAAAGAGAACGAAAACAATCAAAAAGATAAAGAAACCACACATTCTGATTCAGTGATTACACTAAATAGTAGACCAGAAAACGAAGATATTAACAAAATCAGACATTCTAGTCCAATGAAAATTACAATAGACAACAATTTAGAAGACAAAAATATTGAAAAAGACACACAGTATCTAATAGATATTTTAACAGGCACGTCTCTAATAAACAAAGAAGACGAAAACAACCAAAAAGATAAAAAAGACACACATTCTGATTCAGTGATTACAATAAATAGTCCAAAAAACGAAGATATTGAAACAATCAGAGATAGTCCAATAGAAATTACAATAGACAACAATTCAGAAGACGAAAATATTGAAAAAATCACAGATTTTACTTCAATGGAAATTATGATAGACGACAATTTAGAAGACAAAAATAATGAAAAAGTTACAAATTGTCTAATAAATATTTTAACAGACAAAACTTCAAACGAAGAGGACGAAAAAAATCAAAAAGATAAAAAAGAGATATATGTTTGTTCAAAAGAAATGATAAAAGACGAAAGTTCAGAAAACAAAAAAAATGAAACAGACGAAAAAGTCGAAAAAGACAGAAGAGGTGAGAAAACAGATGAGGACGAGATAAGAAAAATAAAAAACGACAAGAAAATAAAGAAACAGAAGAAACGCAAGCCAAAATTTAGTGTTTGGTGGAAAAATACAAAAACAAAAAAAACGAAAACAAAAAAATCTAAACAATCACAAGACGTGTAAAAACGGTAATACATGTCTATTCTACTGTCATAGAAAAAGGTATTTTTTTATGTTTAAAATTTAAAAAAAAATTATTCTTTAAATCAAAATTGTAGAAAAAAAATTTGTCGTGTAAAGCTTAGTTTTAGAAAAAATCGATTTTAAAAATTGAAAACTTGTTATTATATTTTTGTTTTGTTACGCGTTCAATTAAGATAATTTTCCATTGTCGACTTCAGGACACTTTACTTTTGATAAGCAAAATAGAAAAACAAAAAAAAAGTATAAACCGTAGAGCATGAAAAGAGATAAATGCTATTACATTTCTGTGTATATTCTTGATTATTGCATATATACAGATACAAAAAGTTTTTATATCAAATTTCGAGACGGAAGATCAAAAATTGAAGTTGTCCCGATAAAATCGAATAGTCATCTTAATTTAAATGACCTCTAATAACTTTATATATATATATATATATATATATATATATATATAATTGATAATATATATATATATATATATATATATATTATAAAATCTCTTTAAATACAAAACATCAAGTAATAATCGCGTTTTGCACATATATAGTTCTAGATCATACAATACAAGAAAGACTAATCATGACAGAACCAAACATAATAGTACTGCAACATATAAAGTATAGTACTGTAATCTAACAATTGAAATGAATTAACAACACAGACATGGACAGCGGACGATAAAACATTTTAGTGTGTGTGATTACGTGTTATGGACAAAACTACGGTTTCATTATTTTACCCTCCCGATAAATTAGAATATTTTATGCAAATAATACGTGCCTTAAAACAGCTGATGTTATTTTAGCTTGAGAAGAAATATATTTTAGTATTTTGACAAGTTTTGTATATTTTATTTTACGTATAATTGTGCACATGATAATCAAACTCAGAAATATTAATCGTACGTATGTGTGTACGCAACTGTATCGAAAATCGCACACGTTTCGCAAACGTTTTCTCTATTTTGTTTGCCGTGAAGTTTGGTAAATCGATATTTGTACATTCGTGACGACGATTGCATATATGTACAAATAAATCTTATCTGCTTACGGACTAATTTGTCATGACAAAATTGAGTATCTGTTTGATTAAATGTTAATAATATTAATAATTAATTATTAGCCGATTATTATCTGTATAAAAAATGTATTGGATAATGTATGTGTTTCATATGGATAAAAATCAATAAAAAGACTCTTCCAATTTTATGAATAGATCTCGATAATAATTTGCAGTTGCAACCATACGACAAATATGTGTATATTAATTGTTATAGGAATGCAAAGAAAAAGAATAAACAAGTTGTATTTAATTTTTTATTTTATTTTATCTTAACATCACCGTTTAATTTACATTAAAGTAAAGAATATTTAATTCCTTATTTCAGAATTAATAAAAAATAAACTAATTTTTGCTAAGAGTTTAAATTGGTCGTGCGGTTGTTAGAACATTTTTACAACCGTCGGAAAGTGGGTTTCAACACACGCGGTATGTATACGATATATATTTCACGTGTACGGCAGTACGGACATTCCTGTGCGCTTCATTGCGGAATTGTTGGATGATAAAGGGTAAGCGGTATATTCTCTCTCTCTTTGCGGTATTTGTGGATATGATTAAATCTGTCAGCCACGTGATACATGTGTACATGGGAACAAAGATCAAAGATCGACATCAATAGGTTCTCGTTCTCGTTTGTATCTTTCGACCTGCGAAGTTGCTCCGGGGATATATATCGCTTGTACCGCTATTGTCGTGGTGCGTGGTGGAAGTGCGCAGTGGGTAACTCTCTAAAACGTTTATAAGAAATAATTTCCCGCAAAGATTTATGATGCGAGTGGATAAATTTTTATTTCTCTTTACAACCAACGCGACGTGTACTCCCGCGTCGCGCTGAATTTCGCTTCAACGGCGTCGTCCCGTCAGTTGCAACAAGTTTTGGGGTAGTATTACGATAAATAGCCCCCCGCGCTCTGTGGACGGCAAAAATAATGGACGATTTATCATTGTCCGAGCCGTTATTTTTTTTTTGTTGCGGCGCTACCGTAATCGTTGACGTCGCGCTATAAAAGAATCACACATGTAAACGTAGAGTATAATACACAGTTTGTCCGGAAAGTTCCCGGACTACGTGAATTAAAAATCGAAAATGAAAGATATGGTTTATTAAACAAGTTTACACTTCAAGGT
>NW_018024775.1:0-5337 GCF_002006095.1 Pseudomyrmex gracilis
CACCTTCAGGATTTTTTTTACTATTATTTTCATACTCAGCATATCAAAAAACATAGGTATATCAAGTAAAACGTTAAAATAAAACAAAAAAAATTTTATATTGGCTTTTCCGTTAGGGACGGGGGTGGTCAAAATATCGACCACCTACCAGGTTGGGAACTTGTACCGACTAATCCGATAAAATTATACATACATTTCGGGTAAATTAAAAGGTCGATTTGAACCAAAATTTTCCCGTCCTCTAAAGGTTAACAAAATAAACTTGAATTTTTTCCTATTATGTTTTATTTTATAGAAGACAAACATTAAAGATTAAACTAACTATTTTTTTTAATTTTCGCGCCGTCGTTTCCACATTCTCTTTCGCTATCTTTTATTCTCTCTTTTACTCTTTTGTATCACAAACTGTTTTTTTCTCTTTCTTACTTTTTCTCTTTTTCATACTCTTACTCTCTTTCTCTCTCTCTCTCTCTCTCTTGCACTCTTTGTCGCACATTTTCTCACTCTCTCTTACTCTCTCCCGCATTCTATAACAGTCTCTCTTACTCTCTCTCACTCACTTCCTCTCGCACTCTATCTCACTCTCTCACATTCTCTCTCAGTTTGAGAGCGCTTGAGGAGATTCTTCCCAGAGCGCGTTACAAATAAAGCCAATCAATCAATCAATCAATCAATCAGTTTCTCTCGCACTCTTTCTCACTTTCTTTTACTCTCTCTCGCACTTTATAACACTCTCTCATACTCTCTCACTCTTTCTCATTTTCCCTCCCACTTTCTTTCACTCTTTCTTGCACTCTATCTCACTATCTCTCGCACTCTTTCTTACTCTTTCTAACTCTCTCTCGCACTCTTTCTCACTTCCTCTCATCTCTCTCGCACTTTTTCTCAATTTCTCTTAGTCTCTTTAATTCTGTCTTGCACTCTCTCTCACTCTCTCTCACTCTCACTCGCACTCTCTCTCACTCTCTCTTTCACTATTACACTTTTTCTCTTTTTCTCTCACTTTCTCTCAGTCTCTCTCGCATTCTTTCTCACTTTCTCTTACTCTCTCTCGCACTCTATAACACACTCTCTCACTTCTCTCGCTCTTTCTCATTTTCTATCCTACTCTCTCTCACTNTTTCTCGCATTCTCTCTCACTTTTTCTCGCTCTCTCTCTCACTCTTTCTCGCACTCTCTCTCACTTTTTTTGCACTCGTTTTTGATCTCTTTTACTTCCTCTTACTCTCTCTCGCTTGCACTCTTACATTTTCGCTTTCTCTCTCTCACTTTCTCTCAGTATCTCTCGCTATTTTTCTCACTCTTTCTTACTCTTTCTCGCACTCTATAAGACACTCTCTCACTTCTCTCACTCTTTCTCATTTTCTATCTTACTTTCTTTCACTCTTTCTCGCACTCTCTCTCACTTTTTCTCGCACTTTCTTTCTCTTTTTTGCACTTTTTTTGGTCTTTCTCACTTTCTCTCACTCTCTCTTGCACTCTTACACTTTCTTTCTCTCTCTCTCACTCTCTCTCGCATTTTTTTTCATTCGCTCTTACTCTTTCTCGCACTCTTTAACACTCTCTCTCACACTTGTTTTCACTCTTTGTTCCACTTTTTTATTTTCTCTCACTCTCACTCTTTTTCGCACTCTTACACTTTCTCTTTTTCTTTTTCTCTCTCAGTTTCTCTCGCACTCTTCCTCACTTTCTCTTACTCTCTCTCGCACTCTTACACTTTCTCTTTCTCTTTCTTACTTTCTCTCAGTCTCTCTCGTACTCTTTCTGACTCTCTCTTACTCTCTTTCGCATATTTACACTTTTTCTCTCTTTCTCTCTCTCACACTTTCTCAGTTTCTCTTGCACTCTTTCTCACTCTTTCTTACTCTCTTTCGCACACTATTACACTNTCTCTCACACTCTCCCTCTCTTTCTGATTTTNTATCCTACTCTCTCTCACTCTTTCTTGCACTTTCTCTTACTCTTTCTCGCACTTTCTCTCACTTTTTTTTCTACTTTTTCTTATTCTCTCTCACTCAGTCTCTCTCGCACTTTTTCTCACTCTCTCTTACTCTCTCTCGCATTTTATAACACTTTCTCTCACACTTTCTCACTCTTTCTTTTTTTCTATCTTACTCTTTCTCACTCTTTCTCGCACTCTCTCACACTCTTTTTTCCACTTTATTTTATTCTCTCTCACGCTCTCACTGTCTCTCCCACTCTTAAACTTTTTCTTTCTNTCTCTCACTTTCTCTCAGTTTCTCTCGCACTCTTTCTTACTCTCTCTTACTCTCTCTCGCACTCTATAAGACACTCTCTCACACTTTCTCACTCTTTCTCATGTTCTATCCTACTCTTTCTCACTCTTTCTTGCACACTCTCTCACTTTCTTTTTCACTCTTTCTTACTCTCTCTCACAGTGTAGACGCATGTATGTTGCCACCATTTTTTACACCACAAATAAACTGACAGTTCCCCACCATCTAGCTGGTCGTTTTTCCCCACCACCTAGCCGNTCGTTTTTCCCCACNACCTAGCTGGTCGTTTTTCCCCACCATCTAGTTGGTCGTTTTTCCCCACCACCTAGGTGGTCATTTTTTCCCACCACTTGCCTTTCTAGTCAGAAAACGTGAAAAATTACAAGTCAGAACGTTTTCTGTAAACAGTTTCGAAAACAAGCCTCGGACAAAAAAAACACATTAATACTGTTTTTTTCTGCTTTTTTACCTGAATCGATTGAGACTAGAATAATGCTGATTGGTTTAGTCAGTATTAAGATATTAAAAAAAAGGGTTTGAATTTTCCCCCACTCCTAAAATTCTTCATTTTCGCGTATGTAGAGGTTCGATGTGCCTCGCACAGTTTGGGCGCACTGCGCGCGCGTGAACTTGGCACGAAGCACTACCGTGCCTCTTGATATTGAAGTATTTTGTCTTGTATTTTACTTCCTGGGAATTATTGGTGTGTATTTGAATTTATATGTTTCTTTTAGAATCTGATAATAAAGTATTCTTGTGGTTTTTGGTCTAATTTTTCTATTCGGAGATTTTTTTAGAATAAAGTTTTAAAGCATTAAAATTACGATTCAAAAAAGTTTTTGTCGTCGTCTCCAGTTCGATGGGACCGCCTAATTGGTCGGCCGGAGCGTCCAGTTTTGTAGTTTCGCCAATAGACTGCAAATGCGTTGGTAGTGGAGAAGCAAATTAAATCAGTCCTATCTGAGTCTTGGTAGCATCAAGTAATAAGAAATGTGTAAAATATGTGTGTATTGTTGACAAGTATATGCTTCTGTTAGACATATTTTAATGCGATCGAGGGTTTGTGCAGTGTTCACAGTTTTGGCTTCCTCCTCACAGCATGCTAAAGCGGTGGAGGGGATGCGTACAACAGTAGCGAGTTCTAATTGCATAAACTTGCTGCTATTGGGCGCATCCCTTCTACCGCTTTAGCATGCAGGAAGAAAGCCAGACTTGTGAACACTGGGTTTGTGTTTAATAAACGGTAAATTTTAAAACGCTATGTCCAAAAAATGCATTTGAACCATCGAGATGTATTTTTGACTTATTTGACGTCAATCAAAAAAACAAGTTCACGCGTAACAAGGATGGCCGTAATTTGCTCGTTCTAAACATTTAAAATTTGTTATATTTTCGAAGTAATAGGATATTCATTTCTTGGTTCTGTAATTTGATTGGAATCGTAATTTTGTTTAGCCGTGAGCATGAGGTTTGCGAAAAATCTTATTCTCGATTATGTAGAAAAAGAGAAATAAAATAAAAANTTACTAAATGGTAAAATTTCTCACACAATGTGCAAAGTATGCATGTATTGTTATTCAAGAGATGTTTTTCTCGTTGTCTTAACGCTCACTTCTCGAGAAACGAGGCAACATCACGCGTAGCAAGCATGGACGTGATTTATTTACAATAATTCTACACAGTTAAGATACTTCGATATATTTTATTTAATAGTATAATTGATAAGAATGACCTCCAGTTCGTAATACAAAATTTAAATCTGATGTGTGAAGTAGGCGATTTGAACAATGAGCGGGTTGTTTTTGCTAATAAGTTACTCGTAGTGTTTTTTTATATATTGCCATACGTTTTGACTTTATTATCACGTCATCTTCAGTGGATGCTCTGCAATGCATATATCGGCGAGTTTAAAAACAAAGTTTTTTAGTACATAGTGTATACAATTTTGCGCAAAATTGAGAATAAAGTGTAAAAGAGAGAGAAATCAATTAAGTGTTGTATAATCTATGTGTCTAAAAACTATTGTTTCATACCTCGATTGAATATATATGGTCCACCTCTGTACATACAATGTTATGCGTTGTTATTGAGTCATTGTCATGTACTGAGAAGGACTTGAGTATTCTACACGTATAAATATCTGTGAGATTGCTCCCTCTGTACATAGGTGTATGAAACAAATTAAATTTTATTTAAAATTGGTATGTATATATTGTCTAACAATTGTGTATCTGTGTTAATATTTAAACTATTTTTGTTTAGTTTGATGTGTAACATTTCTGCTGTCAATCTTTTAAAATAGTTTTGTTCTTTATCTAAAATTTGTGGAGTTCCATTGAAAATCGTGTCTTGTTTTAACGCAGTGTTCTGAGATCACGGAAACGTTATTCTTTTTTACGTGATAGTGATGTTCTTTAATTCTAGTTTGCAACTATCTCTTTGTTTGTGCAACATAATTAGCCTCGCATGAATTACAATTTATAATATATACAACGTTATTGTGATAATGTTGTAACGCTCTAGAATTTCTCGGTAAGGAATTCGGAAGTGCTCAGGATAGTTCGCCGGGCGGGGTATAAGAAATACTCGGCGGTTTATTTGTATAATAATAAGAACATGTATTTACTTTAGTAATTAACAAAAATGTAGCTGACAAGAAGGAAATATCCGCGTCAGTAACAGAAAGAGATAACAAAAAAAAGAAATTCGTATTAGTATTTAAGACGCGATAAACAAAAAAAACAATCATAAAGAAATAATATCGACTGGTTCAGATATCCTGGAGGCGACGCAATGAAATGCAATAACAAAGAAACACGCTTTGGTGCCTTAGATTCCCGGACGCGGAATAAACGGAATAGCTGCGGTATTTAAATCTCTTGGAAGGCGCTTCGCCGTATTTTATCCTAGTCAGTCTGCCGACGGTCGCGTACGTGGCCTTGTCGGCCCCGGGCCACACGTGAATCGTGTGAACACGCCTCACGTGATCACGTGAGCGTGTTCNGTTCGCTGTCAGGAATTGCCGAGACGCTCGGCCGGAGAATGACTTCTCCAGGTGCGGGAGGAAGATCGCCGAGACGCTCGGCCGGAGACTTGCGTC
>NW_018024776.1:0-5349 GCF_002006095.1 Pseudomyrmex gracilis
TAGGGACAGAGGGAATCTCGTTAATCCATTCATGCGCGTCACTAATTAGATGACGAGGCATTTGGCTATGCCCTGCGCCTCAGTACAGGCGGACTTCCCAGGTTTCTACCTAGTGAACAGTCATCTAAAATTAAGACTNAAGAAAATAAGTCAAAGAATAAGATAAAGAAGTCAATGTGAATAAAAAATAAAAGATAAAAATAAAACAACAAATATAATAAATAAGTAAAAAATAAAAGAAAAATAGAAAAACAAAAATAATATAGTTAAAATGCGAGATCCTCTGCCCACTGCCAATGAGCTTAATGGGAATCAGCAAGAACGGAAATCCCCAGAAGTAACATCTGGGGAAAAGCGGACTTTAGCCGCACCGTATGGTGCGTTACCAGGAAAGACCTCGTGGAGGCGCCCGCCCCGAACCAACGTTCAGTTCCGTCGCCGTAGCAGGGATCAACGCTGTAAACAGCGAGTCCCGCCCAACGACTCGCACCGTTCATTTTGGTGCAGGGATCGGCTCGAAGCGGTGGTGGGAATCACTTCCACTTCTCCCTCGGTGCGCGGCAAGCCGCCTCCGATCTTACTGCGAACGGGCTATATTCGTNTTTGCACTTAATGATCATCCATGAATTTATTGATCATTTCGATTGAGCTCCTAAGAGCCATCAGCGACATAGTCAGCCACTCTCCTTTCGGAATCTCAAGCTTCCTAAACTCCTTGATTGTCTCACATGGCAACGCCCCTCTGGAGCCTATCACAATCGGGATTACTCGTCCCTCCGATACTCCAAACGTTTGTTTTAGTTTGGGAAGTATCTTATTGTATTTATTNATTTTCTCTTTCGCTGCCCTCGAAAGTGAATCGCCGTTTTCGTACCTGACAGTGACGTCCAGAGCACAAGCCATCTTCTCATTCGCTATGACGAGATCTGGCTTGTATCGCTCGCCGTCAACCGATACTTCAGGTTCTTCCAAGACTTGATAGGTGGATATTAGTCTCTTCCTTAGCAATTCCACTATTTCGTTGTGCCTGTTAATTCTTTCTGCCTTAGTCATTGGGCATTTACCAAATATATGGCCCAATGTTTCATCAGGGCCCTCACAAGCTCTGCACTCCGCAGACATATCGGGATATGCCCGTTTGAGGGTTGCCCTCGTTGGAAAGGTGTTGGTCCTTAGCTTGATTGCATCAATGGTCCTTGATGGACTTAGTAGCTTGTGATGTGTTAGCCACTTATTGCTTGTCGGCTCGTAGGCAAAGTCTCGCGAGCCTTGCCCCTGGGCTAGATGTGTTGCCCACTTAATATGATAGGACTGTTTGATAGAGCGCTTGAGATCGTCCAGTTTCTCAAGCGTAGTTGGCCACTCAGTTTGTAATGCTGCTGCGTATGAGGCATATTGTTTCTGGGATTTTTGATCTGTTAAAGAATCCCTGACAATGGCGTCTTGAGACGACATTGCCTTGACGCCATTACGTAAAGCAGCCAGCAATATCATTTTTTCGGTCTCGAGAAGACCGAGACCGCCTTCTTTCCTGGGCGTATAGAAGAAGGCCGTATTCGTCGACTCATGTAAATGCAAAATTCGTTTGGCCCCTTCACGAATTAATGAGTCGATCTGTCTTAGGACACCTATAGATGGTGGACGAACCACCAAGCCATAAAAATAACGTGGCAGAAGATACGATCGTAACAGATCGATCTTCTGCATTGGCTTTATTGGAAGTGCTCTGACTCTTTTAATAACGTCAGAGAAGACGTTTACTTCGGTGCCTTCTATCAGGCCTTTCCATGGAGACACTGCGGCTCCAAGATACTTAAACACATCGTCCGGCTCATTGAAAGGGACGATGTGACCTCTTAAGGTTATAGCAGGGTTTTTAATGTACCAACTCTTCCCTTTTGGTACATATTGAAAGGCCGAGCTTTTATTTATCGCCAAACTCATACCTTTGCTCCTTAAATAGGAGTCTACATTTGATATCTGGTAGGTAGCGGTTTCTCTGTCATTAGCCAGCAAGACAATGTCGTCGGCAAACGCCATGGCTGCCAAGTTATGACCACTCACATTGACACCAAAAGTGTCATTTTGTATCTTGTCAAGGAGCGGTTCAATGATCAAGTTAAAAAGAAGAGGCGCCAGCGGGTCACCCTGCTTGACGCCTCTCTTCAATTCAATTGGTAGGTCACCGTCATTGGTCTTAATGACGGTCTGACAGCCTTTGTAGCTATCCGATATATATCGTGCCACCAGCTTTGGCACGCCTTTACGTAACAGACAACCTTCAATTGCCCCATGCGGGACAGTGTCAAAGGCTTTTGACACATCTAGCACATTGACAACCCCACCTTCTCTTTTTGCGGCTGCTATCGCTTTACTTAATAGCTGGACGTTGTTGTAACAGCCATTTTCGCTCGTAAAGCCTTTTTGTCGCTCAGACTGTGATATTGTTTGCCTGAGACGACGATCTATCAGCGAGGAAAAAATCCTGCTGATCATAGAGGAGATGGTGATGGGTCTCCAATTCTTGACGTCCGTGGCGTCTTTGCCTGGTTTAGGTATAAGGGTCGTTCGATTGACCTTCCAGGCTTTCGGATAGTGCCGTTTTAATAGTAATAGGTTGAAAAATTTTGCTAGCACTGCACTTGTGCCTTCATTGTTTAATTCCTGCTTTGTAACACCGTCCGCACCGGCGGCCGACTTGCCAGCAATATCCGTTATTCTTTTTGCGACTTCTACTTGCGTAAAAGGCAAAAAAATATCTCCAATGGGGATTTCCCCCATTGGATTTGTACATATATCGGCTTGTTCGGGGCCAGACGTACCCCATAAGTCATTATATAGCTTTCTGGTCTCTACTAGCCCTGGTAATTGTTGGGTCCTTAGCAGAGACAGATCGTTTGCCACAACAATATCCGCTAGCTTACTTGGACATTTGTCCATCAGATCCTTACATTTGGCGTAGGCAAATTTACGCCTCTGTGACCTATTGGCCGGCTTATTTCTGCCAGGTCTGTGCTGCTTTCTACTTTTCTCAGGTGGTCTTGCACCCTCTTTTTTAGTAGATAAGATCTCAATGAAATTGTCATAGATGAGATCGAGAGCAGAGCTCTCTACCTCATTCCTGGCAAGGCTGGTCAGTTCAACAGCCCAGTTCTTCCATACAGGCGGAAGAGAATATTCGAAATCGACCGCAGCAATTAATCGATTTTTGAGATTGTCATCAATCTCGGTTGTTTCGGTAACCTCTGATGTTACCGAGGCCGGCCCCAACGGCCTCATTTCTAGTGGCGCAGCGACATGCTGCGCCCCAGGTTCGTCAGTTCTGTTATTTGTCGCATTAGCGACCTCCACCGCTTCGTGACTTAATAGGCGCCTACGGGCGTCGCTTATTTGCTTGTTAGTTCTACCAGGGAAGAACTCCATTAATTTTATATTTATGTGACGCTCGTTTTTAAATTCGTCACTTAGTATGCGCAATCGCGCCAACTCACTGTCAGTCCAAACCGTCGGTCTACGACCTGGCTGACCTGCAGGCTCGTTCTCAGCCGCCCGTTTTGCATTCCTCAAATTGGGATGCATATGACGCTCGTGCTGCGAGCGTCCAACTTGCGTTGCGAAGCTTAGATCACAAAGCTCGCATTTGAAAGCGCCCTCATTGTTATCCTGAGGGCCGCTACATTTGGGTGCATGGCACCGTAGAGCATGTAGTCTAGTAAAAATTTTGGAGCAGGCTGCACACTCCCACCTTAGTGTCACACCAATGTGCTCGCTTAGTGCATGTTCGTTGAACATTTTAGCGTTCATGCACTTGATATTATGCCCTTTATTTTGACAAAATGGGCAATCCATTGGATACGCTTGGTCCTCACGTATCGTGAGAGCTACATGCTCTAATAATGGTGTTGGCTCCCATTGCCCTTTCGGTGGCGCTCCTGGGAGCCGTAAAGCGCCATTCGCGTCTCCTCGCTCATTCGCCACACAGGCAGCGGGTGACCCGCCAGAGACGGGAGCTAAGCCACCCGCCTCCGAGGCTTCATTATCCTGACTACTCATAGAGTTCAAGAACTCTAGCTTGCAGAACGGTGTCGAGTCAAGCACCACTCCGGGCCATTTACGGCTGATCCTCACCGAGACCGTGTTCGTCTCTTTCCGGGCTATTTAGCCAATAAAAAGATTGCATGGGCCTTTGGTCGACTGGCTGGCAAGCCATAGATTTTGTTTACTTGCATGTATTACTACCCACAGAGCATTTATCGGCTATATTCCATACTTCCCAGGATATACCTGGTGGCCCAGTGGACAATCCGTGATTTGTCCATCTCTTCGCCTAGTGACCAGCTGGATATTAAGCCACTGCTTCCCAGAAGGGATGTTCTGCCATCAATTCCTTGCGCGCCCGGAGCGCCGATCAACCATTTAGCCGTCAAAGACGTTACCAGCGGGACCACGTGGAGGTAGGTTGTCGACTTGATCGGGAGAGGCTAAAGGAGCCTCTAGGGCTCTGTTTTGCGCATCACCAGATCCAAGTTAGTAACCACAACTCTCCCAAGCTGCAGCCCTTTAATTACATGCACTACCGATAACAGACGACGGGGCGCCACCTCTCACGACTGCGGGAAGCGAAGGAGAGCACAAGTCTCACGCATACAACTACCCGCAACGTGTTGCTTTTGATAAAATAAGGGAAGCGCACGAGGCGCTTCCCTTGTATAGGCAATGTGGAAGTCGGCACTGGTACCCATCCGCCCCTAAGGACGGAGGCATCCCGCCTTGGCCACATCGGACCTGCTCCTTAGAGAGAGGTCGAGTGCCTTAGCGCTTACTACACCAGCTACGGTCCCGATACGCAGCCAGCGTAGCTCGCGCTCTTGGACCGGTTCCTACCTGAGCGTCTACCTAGAGGATCAACCCATTTCCACCGAAGAGAGTCGGGACGCTTGCCATTTTCGTACTTGTAGATACGAAATCCGCAAACCTCTCATCGCGTACTCAGAAGGTCGATCCTCGTCCAACGCACAGGCACGCCTGGAACTCGGCCCGAAGGTGCCAGTCCGGAGTTAATGCCGGCGAGGCATTTTTGCTACCGGCACTGTGGCACAGTCTTCCTTGGATGTTTTGGGGAGGTGACGCCCCGCTTAATTTAACGTCATTAAAATGACGAGGCATGTGGCTACCTTTAACGTCACTAATTATGACGAAGCATCTGGCTACCTTTAGAAGCGTCACTATTCAGATGACGAGACAATTGCTACCGCTTAAGAGAGTCATAGTTACTCCCGCCGTTTACCCGCGCTTGCTTGAATTTCTTCACGTTGACATTCAGAGCACTGGGCAGAAATCACATTGCGT
>NW_018024777.1:0-5343 GCF_002006095.1 Pseudomyrmex gracilis
GTAAGTAAGTGTAAGAAAGTAAAATATTCTTATATCACGTAATAATTAAATAACTAAATATTTGATATAAATTATTGAAGTCACTTTTAATGCAGAGTTACTCTTTTCAATGTTCACGATAATTTTATGATAACATATGCCTGTCGGTATTAGTGATAACCGCGTCGGTATGTATCATCGGTAACCGTGCCGATATATGGATTAAATCTCGGGCCGCTGGCACGTGATAGTAAGAGGCGGCCGGAGGAGAACTACTTCTCCTCACGGCGCACGATATGGTGCTCCCATATATGTAATACTTCTATATTGCTAGTACGGTGCCGACCTGAAGCTCACCGTTACGGTGCAGACAATATAGTAGCCTCTCTCTCCAGCTGCTTTGTGCGCATGCGGTGAACATTCAAGCACGCTTGCGCATTTCTCTTTCTCGTGTTCTTTCTCTCACTTTTCTAATGGTTTGTCTCGCTCGCACTCACTTGGTAGATGCGCCTGCGCATAATGATGCTCGACCATCTATGCTCATATTTGGACTTCGTGCGTCTCTCTTTCTCGGGCCTCGTGCCTCTCATTGCGAAGATACGCGACTAGCAATATAGGAGTATTACATATATGGGTGCTCCGCACTGTATGACGACGGTTCTCGCTTGTGTGCGTATCCCCACCACGTCGGTGTTTTCATAGCACGGAATAGAACCATGTCCACAAACTTAGCACGGAATAGAACCATGTCCACGAAAAGCTATGACAGAAACTCTTATGGCCGTGGCCGCTCTCAGGCTTCTCTCTGATAGAAGTATTATATATATGTTTCGACCCAGGGCCTAGTGTGACCGGAGATGCACTCGGGTGCAGCCCGGCCTGTTCTTTTTATTGAGTTTTTTATCACGGTCGCCAGTCGGTTTTGACTTTTACCCCCGACAAGTTTTAATGTTGGTTACTCACTTTTATCCACTTTTATCACTTGGTTTCGTCACGTTTATCCCACACCGTTTCGAAACGTTTGGTTCAGCCGCTTGCGCTTGTCTGGCTTATCACCAAGTTTTGCCTTCGGTAATTTGACTATAAGCCTGTTTTACATTCGTCGCAAGCGCAAACGCAAGAAACAGGTCTGGTAGAATTGACTAATCGTATTGATTAAATCAACCAATTGACCAGCGTGATTGGTCAATTCTACGAGATCTATACCTTGCGTTTGCGCTTGCGATCAATGTAGAACGGGCTATAACGACCTCTTCTTCATGCTACTTACCGATTTCGCTAGACTCACCTTTGATTGGTTCGATACGAAATACCTACTGAGCATGGCGAATCCCGTTTCTGTTACCGATATGCTCCTTGGAATGTGACCAATTGCTTGCGATGCTGCTTTGTGCTTTGCTATTGGGTAGTCCGAGCCAATCGGCTTGCAGTCGAGATGGCGCTGCCTGTGTAGCCAATCCGGTTCTTCGATCGCAACACTCCGTGCATTGGCGGGAGTCAGGTATAAATGTTCAATAAATAATCACCAAGCAAATGATTTTTTAAATTTATTTAAGTTTACACACGTCCCGTTATTTTTACACTATGTCACAATCGACCACTTATCTCGACGTATTGCTTATCTAGCTTACACTTCCACAACGCGTTTCTTAATTTCTCGGTTTGAGGTGGTTTGTGACTATTCCAAAAAAAATATATAATAATTTTTTAATCAGCCCGATTATGCGTTTTCAGCTCGGTTGATTTCGACCCGCAGATACTTTGGCTGGTTAACTGTCGCCGGGACTGATTCTCGTCCTAGGTTTCGCTCGTGCTTTTATAGGCCTCGCCCCTTTTACGTACCTTTCCGAAGCTTTCTAGCATTTTCGCTCTTATCCTGTTTGCCAGAAACTTCGAGATCTTTCCTTATTTACTTATCCTTCTTCTCAATTTTTCGAATTTGTGGAGAACTTTCTATTTTGCACAATCACGCTTCTACTGGAACTTTCTACAACCGCAACATAAACAAAACCATCTCGTACCTACTATTTCTAATTCTTTCCATGAACAACATAGAATAATCCAGAATATTCTGGAACTTAGTATATTTTCTCTTACATTAACAAAACAAAATTTCGCTCATCAAAATTAATAAACATAATATTATGCAAATTATTTATATATATATTTCAAACTTTTCTGTCAACAGAAATTCGCTTAATCGCATCCTTATTAATCAAACATAAAAAAAAACAAAATCTGTATAAACATAAACAAACGCTTTATATTGGAAGTCTAGCTTTCCCGATTTCCCCACCATGCGTCTTCTCGGGCAACGGTGGTACATTCCGACACCTCTACTGCTTGGGGCTGGTACTGCTGCTCCTGAATGTACAGACGGCGTCATTAATTCGAAGAATAGGCGCGGGGATCGGAGGGCAAGCGGGGCGGTTGCTCGTAGCGCCAACGGGCGCCGTACTAACTAACTAGTAGCAATTGGGTGTCCACAATTAGACACCCGATTTTGGGACTAATAGATATTTGGATCAACTGAACTTTTTATGTGATCCCCGCGCCTATCCTTCGAATTAATGACGCCGTCTGTACCGCATGATTCTTTCGAGCTGCGTCTGCGCTTTACTCGCGGTATTTCCGTCAGTGCTTTCTTCCTCTGGGTTGTCACCACTGACGTCGGACTGGAGCGCGCGTTCTTGCAGCTTGCGCTGTTCGCGGAGCAACTGCACCTGCTCTTCGTTCACCGTCGGTCGCACTAGTTGGCTATGATTGCGCAGGCCAAGGATTAAACATCACAGACTCTAGAAGTTTATATTCAGCTAATGCAGTTGTCAGATTTTGATTAAACTCAAGTTACTCAGTGCCTCATCGAGATTGATAGAACAATCTACTATTGCGGAATGCATTCACATGTGTCAGTCGTCATCGGTAAGACGAGAATATATTCA
Source organism: Pseudomyrmex gracilis (assembly GCF_002006095.1). NCBI lineage: Eukaryota > Metazoa > Arthropoda > Insecta > Hymenoptera > Formicidae > Pseudomyrmex > Pseudomyrmex gracilis. Next base: position 2,922 of record NW_018024777.1, read on the forward strand.
AGAAGTCGGATCCAGTACCTGTCAGAAACTTCACTCGACAGGATCAATTATGTTAGCAACAGCCGATATACAACCCAATCAACCCACAACTCGCAGTGTTACCTTAGCAGGATCCGTAATCAACAAAGGAAAGTGTTCTGGAACTCAGTACAGTGACAGCTATGGAACTTGGAACAATGTAGTTGTCTGTAAAAATTACACTACAAACAAATTACACTACAAAAGCATCTATAAAAATTACACTACAAACTTTGAAAGCACCTGTCAAAAGAGCAACCAACGAAGTCGTACTACTCTCTGGAATACGTCACTAAGTCAATAAAAGACATTGGTTAGATCATGATGGCAGCGAAATGTTTTGGACAGTAATACCTACAGACAGTTGCCATTTCAATCATTACGATATCTTATATCAAGGAGTAGCCGGTAAAATTGTTTTAAAGACGGACGCAACTCCTATGATCTACACAGTAACAACACAAGAAACAACGTTTGCCTTAACTAAAGTAACTGACATAAGTCTGTGCGAATATCAATTAATCCAAACGGAACACCCAAAACTCTTTATCCTTAAAACCCAGCCTGGACGAGTCTTCAAAACGAGATCCAAAGTTTCAGTCAATAAGGCCTGGTTTATGCCGGCAAATAAGGCCTTGTTTTGGTCTTGTTTATGCGAGTAATAACTGTTAATTTATGCCGGAATTGGTACAGTTCAACTATAGGATTTCAATGCTTCTGTTATATTTTGTTATGCTTATGTTAATAAACAGAAATATTAAAATCTTAGGTCCGCATAAACCAGGCCTAACTTGGACATATTTTCATACGTTAATTCCAAATTCATATACGTTGAGAAGCACACCAAAACACAACTAACTCGCCTGTACAAGGATATCATGGAACAAAAGTGCGCTCTTGAACATCAAATTCTCCAAAATGCCTTATCTTTTTCCAGCATAACGCCTGATGAGATGGCCTACAGAGTCATGAAGTCGCCAGGATATACGGCAGTAACAGCAGAAGAGGTTATTCACCTAGTGAAGTGTATTCCAGTGGAGTGCAAAGTGCGTCATGAGTCTCTGTGTTATGATGAATTACCAGTGTCAGTGCAAAACTCGTCAATGTTTCTTTTACCACGGTCACGAATCCTCACAAAACAAGGAACGCCACGTGACTGTAACAAATTATTGCCACCTATGTACTCAGTTCATGGTACATGGTTCAAAATCACACCAAAACCGATAGAAACCTTACCACCGCCTGTAATCTATCCGTTATCAAAACCGAAAGAGCTATGTTAGCCCACCTTCAACTAACAACAAGTGGAATTTATTCATCAGAAGATCTTGACCGACTCAGGAACCATATTATGTTCCCCGTCGAAAAACCAGCCATGATCAACACCATTGCTCGAGGTGCGATGGGACACGAAGTGCCAACAGACAGCGTTTCAATGATCAATCTCATGGACAAAGACACACTCAGTAAAATAGCAACCAGCACTGGAGAACGAGTGTGGCAAGGATTTGTCACATTTGGGTCAGCAAGCGCAGGAGTCCTTGCAGTATTTATCATCATACGAGTAGTCAAACTCATTATCGACATCCTTATATACGGATACGCCCTTCACTCAGTGTACGGATGGAGTATTCATCTGCTGGGGGCTATCTGGAGCTCCGTCACCAATCTGCTTCTACATCTTGACCGAGCTGCAATGTCGGGACCACAGGTTCCAAGTAAAGAAAAAGATGCTCCCGCAAAACCTGACGTCTCATCATCACTAAGTCACAAGCCGGTACAAACCGCATCTCCGTACAAAGAGGTAAATACCAACGCAGGACCCTCACGTGGTACTACCTAAAACCCAGATTATTGCGAGCTACACAAATATCTCGATAAGAACTATAAAGAGCAGTGAAAACATTGGAACATTGTCCAATGTTTTATTATAAGGAGGGGGGTGTCATGTCTCGACATTTTTTCTTCCCTTTTTGTCCGCAATGACTATATATATAATACTCCTATATTGCTAGTACGGTGCCGACCTGAAGCCCAAATGTTACGGTGCAGACAATATAGTAGCAGAGAGAAGCCTGAGAGTGGCCAGGCCCATAAGAGTTTTTACGATCGCTATTCCGGTCCGTAAGCTAGCGCTTGTCCATGGGTGGTGCACATTGGCAACTACGTAGCGATGTCCACGAGCGACTTGTCGATACGTACGCTATGTCCAAACGTGGACATGGTTTTTTTCCGTGCTATGTGCACGATTCCAAGCGTCGAGAAAGATCAAGCAGCCGGCCAGCACCGAAGTGGTAGGGGAACGCACACAAGCGAAACCGCCGTCGTCCGTGTGCGCTCGTGGAAGAGTGCAGACATATTATGTTCCGTCTCCCTTTCACCAAGCCGAGTATAAGGCGAGCAG
>NW_018024778.1:0-1382 GCF_002006095.1 Pseudomyrmex gracilis
TGTATATTTATAAAAAAAAGGAATACTCGTTTGTAAATTAAAGAAGCTTAATTAGATTACAAAATTCTTACCATGATAGGCTATTCCTAAGTCCGAATGTGACAAAATTATTCTAAGTCCGTATTACAAAATTATTCTAAGTCCGTACAACAAAAATATTCTAAGTCCGTATTACAAAAATATTCTAAGTCCGTATTACAAAAATATTCTAAGTTCGTACTGACTGAAAATATTCTAAGTTCGTACTGACTGACTGACTAAACTGAACTGAACGCTCTGACTAAACTGACTGACTTTGAATGACTCTACTCTGAATGCTCGAATGATTATGCTTGTGCCGGTCGCTCCGGCCGCTTATATACCTTACAAATGTGCTGATGCAGCACTGTCCTACGGGTCCGTCGTTCAGCAGTCCCACGCGGTCAACGGTTTTGCGCTCGCTCGGTTCCCGCGGTCGCGAGACGTGCCTTATCTCCGCGCGTGCCTTATCTCTGTTNGCTCGCTCAGGCCAGCGCCCGTGGTCTTTACGCGCAAGTTTGTCGTGAGAAAAGAATATTCAAGAATATTAAGAAAATCAAAAGAAACTACTAACGAATTATTACTAAAAATATAAAAAGAATTATTTGTAGACTATTAGAACTAGCTAATACACTTACATCGCTATAAATCTGCCGTAACGTTTTCTATACGATAACATTGGTATAATGAATTATATATAACAATAATTCATACATTATAACCGGTACTGATTCCTTAATTAATGCGCTATTACAACCTGTTTTAATAACAATACTTTGCTATGACAACGGTATATTACCCACCATGATATATTACCGACCATGGTACATTACCGACCATGGTACATTACCGACCATGGTACACTACCGACCATGGTATATTACCGACCATGATACATTACCGACCATGGTATATTACCGACCATGGTATGTTACCGACCATGGTACACTACCGACAATGGTATTACAAGGCTGGTATTTTAGCGACTACTGTAAAAGAAAACAAAAAGAAAAAATGAACTTACACTAGATACGCTAATACTTAAACAGACAAATGTCTCTGTTCACAGATGTGACACGTCGAAAGCGTGACAACCTACCGCGTGTAATGTATTTGAGCTTCTTCTCCTATCTCTTCCCGTTCGCGACTTATTCGTAAGAAACTATTAAAATTCTTCGATTTCTTCGCTTTTTTTCGCAATGGAAAGAGATAGAGACAGGTACCATAGTGCGTTAGAAAAGTGACAACATAACGCGTTTACTGTACTTAAGCTCCTTTTCTTATCTCTTCCCGTTAACGACTTCTTCGTAGTAAAATATCTAAATTCTTAGATTTCTTTAATTTTGTTTTCAACGGTAAGAGAT
>NW_018024778.1:8817-9972 GCF_002006095.1 Pseudomyrmex gracilis
ACCGGAGCACACTTGATTACGTGAACGGATTCTCCCGCAACCGTTGCCATGTAGCCAGGCTGTCCCATCAGATGATACGCAAACTCACTGGGTAGTAAGTTAGCGAATGTCAATAGGTTTTCGAGGACCTGTCTCTCCAAGACACACTTTTGTTTCAGAACATCTTGATATAATGACGTCATTTGTTGGCGAACATGTCTCTCAACGTACACGAATTTAGAGTTTACATACGTGAACATATCCAAATTATTAACTGACAGTTTTTTCTTCGTGAATATCTTATCCTTGACCGCTTCCAGAAGAAACAATTTTGGGTGCTCTGTTCTGATAAGTCTGTACCCGCAAACAGAGTGTTCTCCGATCCCTGCGGTTAAAGCAAAGGTGACGTCATCGGTTGTTACCGTTGTTACGTCCGCGCCACATTTTTCGACTTATAATTTTCTGTAGGTGCGCATACATATACATATAGTCCATATCTTGTAAACTGCGGCACGTCGCACGTGCATAATTTAGTATAGATTAAGGTTAGCAAGTCATACATATACGTAATTCCGTTAGATCCAAGTCAACCAATCACAACGATCCTTCCGGACAACTTTCCCTTAGATCCATTCTGCCGCACACGCATGAACGCGGCTTAACCTTCAAACCCCTACCCGGACGACTCCGCCTTCGGATCCCACTCTCGGGCAAACAGCCCCTTCCACTGCCTCTCCTAGCGAGCTGGCCCTTCTCTTTCATTCCGAAGCCGAGTTCAGTCCTGAGTAGTCCGAACCGTGGTCCAGTACAGTCGACTTCCAATTCTCTCTCAAGTCTCGCATCTCGACCGAAGCCGTCGAGTCCATCCCGCATTCACGGGTCCTTTTCTCTACATCCTAAGAAATCCAGCGTTAAGAGTAAACTACAAGTAAACGTAAGTCGCCATTACTACTACCTTTATATTANCGCTTTATTCTCATTTATTCTTTATTAAATTCGAGTAATAACTAAGGATAATTTTAATGTTCGCATGCTGTACTAAACTCAAGTATTCAGTTTATCGTTCGCACTTGAGTAGAATCAAAAGCATTGGTTGTATCATATAATATTCAGAATATATACTCATTATTATACTCAACTGAGATATTGATTACTGAGTCATTTGTGTGTTGTGCA
>NW_018024779.1:0-5236 GCF_002006095.1 Pseudomyrmex gracilis
TATCATCTTAGGATTTTTTCAGGTCCGGTCCCTTTTAATGGAATTTACCAGTTGATTGGCGAGCTGAACCGGGGTTCCAAAAATTAATTCAAGTGAAATCTCTTAGCTGTGTAAAAGCGCGAGTCGCGAAAAATTCTTTTATTGAATTTTTAGATTATTTAACTTAATAAACTATTTTGTTTTGTCTTACGCTTAACGTAAACACTATGCAAACTTTCAGAAACGCTTTATACAAACGCCTTTCAAACGTTGTAGCGTTGCAATTTCCGCCCTATGAATTCTCTACTGACCGTTTCAAAACTTTCAACGAATTTCCGCAAAACGCTCATACAAACGTCAAATAAACGCTTATAAAACTTCTCATTTTCGTCAGGGCAAGCATGGACAGACTATCAGGAGAGCCCTCGTCTAAAGCCAAACTGATGGGGGGAGAGAATACCGTTATTTTCAATCCACCATTCAAGTCGGCGACACATTACTTTCTCCATTACTTTGAGGAGGTTATTTGCTAGAGATATGGGTCTGTATGCTCCCTTGCGTCCCGGCTTGGGAATAAAAATGACAAAGTAGTTTTTCCACGCAGTTGGATAAACCTGTCGAAAATACATTAAATTAAGAAGACTGATTATGTACACATGGAGGGCCGGGGAGAACTGAGTGATAATGAAGTTCGTGATTAAGTCTGGGCCAGGGGCCGACCGGATTTTAAGGGACTTTATCACGGAATAATACTCATCAGGAGTAATTTGGCTATCCATATACTCATTGCTAAGGTTGGTGTTTAGCTGATTCAACGACTCAAGAAAAGTGGGGTGGTTCTAAAGGGGAGGGGGGTCACATGAGGCAATCTTATCGAATGCCTTCTGAAAGCTTTCAAGGTCAAGGCAATTTTTGTTATTCTTGTTTCTGGGTTTATTGCGTGCACAAGAAAAGGCCTTGACCGTGTTCCACACCGACCCAACATCAGAATTGGCGTGTAGAGAGCCACAAAAACTCCGAAAAGTTTGGCGTTTCTTTTTTCTTAAGGCTTTAGACACCTCTTTAGCCACTTGACAGTAGTTATCTAGGTTATTGATGTTGGGATGAGAACGAAACTGAGCAAAGGCGGCCTTCTTCCGAGAAAAAATCTCAGAGCAGGAAGCGTCCCACCAGGATGTTGGGGGTCTTCTAGAGGACTTAGAGGTGGTTGCGAACTGCACCCGCACTCAGAAGTGCCTCATCTATGAGAGATACTAACCGAACGTAGGTACTATCTACATTTGTCGTGGTGTTTAACGGAGAGAGGGAATCCACGCCTTCTTGGCACAAGGATTGAAACTCACTCCAATTAACCTGTTTAACAGAGTAATAGGGCCGACACGCAATGCGGCCAGAAAATCTATCTGAGACAGAAGTGACCACTGGGAAGTGGTCGCTACCGTAATGGTACTCACACACTCTCCAAGAGCACTGGGGGGCCAAAGTGCCAGAAACGAAAGTGAGGTTTATCGCGGACCGCCTCGAGAGGTCGGCAGAGGACCACGTATTACTACCATTGTTGAGAACCACCCAAGAAGAGTTTATTAACGCATGTTCTATGTTTTTCCCTTCTCTGTTAGAGAGGGGGGGTGTGGTGCACCACAGCGGACTCTTTCCGTTGAAATCACCACATATTATAGCAGGTTGAAATTTGGAGCTTAACTGGAAGAAAGTTTGCCAGAAGGAGGGTGACGTGTAGTTTGAAGAAACCCTAGGTGGGTTATATAACAAAAAGATATAAAGAGACTGAAAGTTAGGAAGAAACAGTTCTACAACTACGAGTTCTACGCTATTTTCTATGCAGAGGTCAAGTAGCTGAGAAATTTCTGGAACACGAAATCTAATGTGTTTAGCAACGGCGATGGCAACTCCACCTTTGCGACGTGCGATATTGCGGTCGTGAGATATTATTTCGTGATTTGGGAAAGTGATTATGGAGTTACCATCGAGGTAGGTTTCGCAGAACACAGCAACCTCCGCCATGCAGTCCTGGAGTAGCAGACGCGCCACATCAAGATTGCGGACCAAGGATCTGCAGTTCCATTGGACTACAGTGAAAGGCTTCATTAAATAATACACAGATAATAGTAGTGAGTTTAACTTTGTGAACCGAGAGTACCGTAGAGGTACCTAAGTAATTCCGTGACAATATTTTGCATGTCATTATTACTTAGTTGCGAGATGTTTGTACTAGGAGTGACATTGAGTTTTTGAAACGCAGAAATAAGTAACTCTTTATCAGAAGATGGTGAAGAGGGTTTATCCTTAGAAGGGTTGTTGCCCGAGGATATTTTTTTTGAGATTGAATCAACAAGAGAGTGAGTAAGTGAGGCTCGTTTAGCTGAGGGTGAAGAAGAGGAGATAACTCTTTCGTTACTACCTCTCAACCTAGGAGCAAAGCGAGCAAGTGGAGGAGGTTTTAGGGAGGCAACCTTCGCGTAAGACAGATTAGACGTAGGGGAAGGGTCGTACAGATGACCCCCCGAGTTCCCGGGAGTGAGGGGAGACCTAATCAACGGAGAGGGTACCCTCGGGTTGGCTTTAGTCACTCTCTGTGAGAAAGGGAAACCAGATCTGTCAGTTCCAGAGAAACGGAAGACGCCGTTTCCAGGTAAAAACTCCCCTAGCGTGGGAAGAGGTACTGAAACACTGGTCGGATTAGACTCCAAGCCAGAAAAAGTGTTTCCGCTGTCACAGAGACTGGCTGCATCCTGGAAGGAAAGGTCTCTGTAAGCCATCAGTTGATGAATTTCACGTTGCCTCTGGAAAACAGGGCACCGGAGCTCAGATGCTTGATGGCCGGTGTTACCGGCCTTAGACCGGATGTAATTTATGCACTCATCAAGGACATTAGGGCAGTCTGGTTTAGCATGGCCAGACTTGCCGCACTTCTCACAAAACCTGCGTCGGTCGTCACCGGATTGCTTGCACGAATGTACAGTGTGACCAAACCTTTGACAGAACTCGCAACGCCTGACCTTATAAACATAGGGTGTTAGCGGGAGCCTTTTCCCCACGTACAGGCACGACCGAGGGACCACTGGGGTGCGGAACCGCAAAATGGACTGGTTGGTACTCACATACTTCGGGGTGGAAGTGGGACTTCCCCTTTCCCTGCGAGTAATCCTGACAGCCTCGAAGAGAGGAGTCCATTCCTGGTCCCACCCAGGAGGGGGGCGTAAACCAGCAAGTAGCTCCTTAACTGTCTCCTCCTCGTCCACGCCTTTTACGACGAACTGTTTTACCACTCTAAATGACGGGACGTGCGCCGTTCACTGTTCATTAGGAGTCACTTTACCGGCGACATCCTGAAAAGCCCCCACGAACCGGTTGGCGTCCCCACCTGTGGGAAAGCAGACTGAGAATCTATTTCTACCAACGACGCGTAAATCGAACGCATGCATGAACTGGTTTAAGAGGAGGCGGTTAAGCCTCTTGCCCAAGCCAATAGCACTGAGCGAGGACCCGTTTTTACCTGCACTTTGGTCTCTGGTGGACCCTGTACTTTCCGTTGAGGGAAACTGTGACCGACACGTTTCAATATGGACCATAAACGGGCCATTGGAGTTCGTGTGGTACCTATTAAGTAACAACTGTCTTTGCCCGTTAGACAGTGTTGAAAACACACGCTTGGGAAGAGGGGTTAAACCCGCGCCGTCCCTTATCTTGGAAGCCCTACTTCCAGAATCCGTAAAAGCGAGGGAGCTGGAAGGGACGTTTACTAAAGACACGCGGCAAGGGCCGCGATCACCCCCAGGTACTGCTGCGAGAGCGGGGACCTGGCTTACAGAAGAGAGGGTTATGTCCTCCTTAGGTGGGGAGCCCATCTCAAGCATATTAACGTCAGCTTCTTTGCTGGTCATTTTGTAAACACTCGCGTGACCGTTGCACTAGGTCCAAGAAGCAGAACACAGAAAGCCAATAAAAGTTTTACACCACTGCTAGGCTTACGAACAAGTTTTGACGAAACTAAACTTTTGTAGCTTGCTTTCAGAAAGGCAAGATGGCGTCGCCGAAGACGCAGCCACGGGGTGTTAACCCGTTAAGCCGCCTTTTGTCGTAAGAACGACAGATTTTATAAAACACTTTATTTTTTTCGCGCTAAGCAACCTGAGTATTACCTGAGACAGGAAATCCAAATGTTTTCGCCTGAATCACGAAAAATGAACAAAGGAACTAAGGACTGGAAGACACAAAGGAAGTGGCTCGTGCGCAATCTCAGAACGGAATCCCCTCCCTTTTCACTTCTCTGCCCACACCCGGGCACACAACATCTCATGTCGCTAACTCGTAGCGGAACCGCGCGTGGAACGCGCTTCTGATTTGCTCAAATACCAGGCCAAACAAAAATGGCGCTGATCAATTTGTGCCACGTCTCGCTATGCTTGTTAAATGGAGATGCGCATTCCAGTGTATATAGAGTTCAGTGGTTTGTAGTGATAAAATTACATAAGATTATAAATATTTATTTATAATATTTTAATTATAAATATGTATAAAAGAGCTTCTGCTCGTTAATACAATATAAAAATAAATTTGCGTATTAATGCAATTTAAAAACCTATTTTTTTAATGGTAAAAAAGCACGAAGTACATGCGCGCTAATTGCAAAATATCATTATATGTTATGTTGCAAAATAACCTAACGATTTTTATTCTACATTGTTAACACATGCAGAAACTGATATATTTAACACCAAAATCCTTACCTATAAAATGAAATCTCCTTTTCACTTCTCTGCCCACATCCAAGCACGCAACACCTCATGTCGCTAAGGCCTGTTTTACAATACAGTCGTAAGACGTAAGTCGTAAGAAATTGACCAATCACAGATAAATCACAGAAGAATAATCGATTGTGATTGGTCAATTTCTTACGACTTACGGCTTACGACTGTATTGTAAAACAAGCCTAATATTACAGATGTTTTTCACATATACTTATACAACCGTAACACGTTTCTACACGAGCTAGGAGAATGGTTCTGATTCATTGTAGCGGGACACAGAACGCACTTTTGATTTGCTAAAATATCAGGCCAAACAAAAATGGCGCTGATCAATTTGTGCCACGTCTCGCTATGCTTGTTAGCATGGTGGAAGTAATAAGGTGTGCTCGTTTCTCGGACAATTTTCGTCACGTTCTGCGCAGTGACTGAGATCCGCCATAATTCTATAGTACACGTAACATGCAATAAGATAATGTGCGCATATGCAT
>NW_018024780.1:0-5298 GCF_002006095.1 Pseudomyrmex gracilis
CATATGAGGGGTGATTTTATCCCTTAAAACCGTTTTTCAGCAGCAACGGAAAATGTGAATACTCATTTATTGACCTCCCTTACATGTGTGCAAAGTTTCATCAAAATCAGAATTTTCGGGTTCGCGAGGTTCCCTTGTTAGTGTCACAAATTCCCTGTTTGTGTGTTGTGTGTGTTTTAGGTCACGGGAGCCTTTTACTTCCTAACTACTGGTATTACAAAACAGATGTGTGCCTTTTAGCATCTTAACAAAACTAAAAATTAAAAAACAACCAATAAGCAATAAAAAACAAAAAATTACTATTGACCCCTCTGAGTCTTACATCAGTCTCATAATAAAATGCAAACACAAAAAAATTACTTAAAACTATGCGCCAATTTACGACTGCTTTCATACGCACGACCAAAAACTTAAGATAAAATAACATAAAGTCCATATTGGACTCAAACATAAAACCCGGCTTACAATCTATGCGTTCCTCACGAATCCGCCTCATTTCTGCTCATCTCTTGATCGTCTTGTGCCGCTTTGCTTCTCACCGGCTCGTTCAGTATCTCCAGCAACTGCTGTGTGGTCGGTGGATCTTCCGGATTTCTCGTGTCACTTGCTTTCTGGGGTCCCGGTGACAAGGTTAGGTTGTGACCGGACGGGCTTGGTGATTGTGAAAAAACTGTCCCGGTCGCCACCTACTTTCATCGCCAAGCAGGAAGGAACAACGTACGGCCCGAAGAAAACACAAAACTCACCGTGTTGTTCTCGCAGAGCCCTTTGTCGGCACGCCGCTTACAATAACCCGACGGCCGTTGGACACGCAGGAAATAGGTCTTGCACAATGAATTAATAAAACAAACACTACTGTGTTCCTTGTTGAGTTATACATTGCCACTTTATTTGCAGCTAAGCTGCAGGCACTTATACAGACTGAATTGAGTGAGCGGATTCTCTTTGTTAAAAAGCGCACGCGGACACTGTGTGATGTGCACGGCACGAGCATTTGAGATCGACTGACTCGGAGGAGCGCCTGGTCTCGCTACGACGCTTCCCCTACTCCAACGCGTGCGCACAACGTATCTGGCGTAATCTTTGTGAAATATGAATGGAACTCCTGAAGACAATTCCCTAAGCTTTCCAAAACTTTCCCTCAACATTTTACTAACAATTTATTATTTTAAAATTTTATATGGTATAATTTTTAAATTGCCGAATTGTTGAAAATTTTGACGCGGGTTGTTTATTTATGACTAAATAAACACTCCCTATAAATTTCACAAACAATTAGCCAGATTAGTTCAAATTTTTATCAGTTTTTTCAAAATTACCTAATTGTGATTTTTTCTGTTTCAGGGATGTTCCGGATGTCACGAGGAATCATCAGGTAAGTACTCGTTTACTTTTCCCGATTTTTTCCGAACTAATGAAATTTTTAGGTATATACAAAATTTGGTCGCATTGTTAGAAATTTTGATTGCACGTGTCCCTATTTGTTTCACAAAGACTATTCCAGACAGTGTCTCTAACAATTCACGCTTTCTACTTTTCCAGGCAGGATAATCTTCAAACCAGGTACGAACTCAAAATTCCTCAATGTCGATAAAACTTTGAGGATCATCCTAAACCGGTATCCTTAACACACTTTGAGAATATTGTTAACAATTGAGGGTTTGTTCCAGACACGGATCCCTGAGGGATACAAACCATAACCTACCTACGGTAAGTATACACTTACGAACTAAAACTTCCTAATTGTTTGTTAAAATAGTAGGACGTGATGTTGGTCCACCCAGGATACCGCACACAAAATACCAGTCACAATTTACCTCTCAAACGGAAACCAGAGGTAACCCAGATACGACACTAAAATTACTCTAATTGTTGTAAATTGTGCTTACTTTCCAGTCCGGGAGACTTCCCAAACACTTGTCAAGTGTTTTTGTCAACAATTCGTTCCCTTCACTTTGTAGGCACACGTTTTAAAATAAAATAAAATAAAAAATAAAATTAAAAAATAAAAACAGAAAAGAGGTACCAACAAAAACTGACAGAATAGGGACTTATGCACTCTGCTGCCAATCTTGAGACAAAACTTAAACTATTTAATGAACTGATTGTCCTTCTAAACTTTTCCGCCTCATATTCCCACTGATCAGTCTGTTGACGCCGACCTGCGTTTCCTGGCACCCGTCTCTTCCCTAGTCGAGCGCCGACGTTGCTGCTCTCCTCTTTCTGCCAGGCGACGTTCAAACTCCTGGAGCCGAGCTGCCGTTGTGGAGACAGCCGCATCAAATAATCGATCCGTTTCAGAGTCTATTGACTTGTTCAAGAGACGGACGACCTCACCTCCGCTCCCTGAAGTCTCCGGTCGCAAGNTTAAACCTAACATACTTCAAAGTCAGCATGATTGCACCAAGTTACTGATCACCCATTGGAGAATCGTTCCTAAAAGAATAAAAAACAATTAGGTAATAGAAATGAAGTTAGTACTCACCTGGTTCATTGTCCCACGATGTCCGGGTTAGTTCACTCCTTTAGGGGGTTAGTACGGCAGACACCTGAAACAAAACAGAGAGTTAGTAAAACTTCGCGAATGGGAGTTGTTGACCAAAATTGGACAGTGTGTCAGGCTTTTTGTAGTTATGACGATCAGTAGAGTTTGAGCCACAATTGAAATTGCTAGTTTACTCGGAATTAGGTACTTGTAAGCAAACACGGATTTGACGTGTAAGCAACCCGGATGAGACTCGGACTCCACGTAAGAGAGTGGTTAAGTTAAAAAGGTAAAAAGATTAGGAGATGGGTGAACGTAATGTTCACAACAGCCGCGCAGATCAATCGAGGTACGGTGCGATACTCGGAAACCGTCTAGTTCGAGAAGAAAAAAAAATAAAAAAATAAAAAAATAAAAAAATAGTTTTCTTAGGTGTCAGAATGGTTGGCGATACTTGGGATATGTAGCCTACTTTGGTTGTCAAAGCGTCTCAATTAATTTTGCGTACAATTGTAAAGTTAGTATTTTCAAGATACCATCTAGGACTAACATTACCTAAAGTGAACATGCGTAATTGTGGCAGATATTGTGCGTGCGTGTAGATATGGTGTAGATCGCGCGATTGTGCGAGTTTCGCGCACAATTGGAATTCTGCCATACTAACCGGCTGAGCGTCGCAACTACGAATGTTAAGTGAACGTCGAAGTATGATTGTTGGCGAAACTCGGTGGGTGGAAAGAGCTTTAGTAGAGAAGGCGAGTTACCAAATTTCAGCCACAATTAAAATTTTCAATACTAACCCCGTGTGCGATGTCATTGTCAGAAACTAACATCAGTCAGAATCTCAGTTGTTCGAGATAGTTTGCGTGCGTAATGATTTTCTAGCGGTGAAGTGTCACACCGAGTTTGAGCCACAATTCGGNTGTTAGGTACCTGACTCGGGTCCTCGAGTAATGTTCCAATACTGGAGGAAAGTTCAATTGTTCGTGAAATTGCGTCATGAATGTGCGAATCTACGTAGGTGTAGGTGCCTCGCTGAGTTTTAGCCACAATTAGAGTGTTTGTGTTTGTACTTACCTAGTTCGGCGGGACTCTTGCCTCAGCGTTGACTCCACCTGAAACAAAAGAAAAGGTAAAAGGTAGGTTGGGAATATACTTTTCGAAAGTGAATTATGCGTGATTGACCAAAATCACGTGTGCTCAANATTTGCTCAGTTTAACTAAAATACCTAACTTCAGGCAAAAGTACAATTGTTGGTAAAATTCAACAGNAACGCTTATTTATGATTAAATAAGCGACTCGTGTAAAAATTTTTCACTTTTGGAAAAATATATTCTCATAGGTGAGTACGCATGCGCGAACGACTGGTGGGAGAAGTGAGCCTTCGTGAAGAAGCCAAGCGCGCCGCAGATGAGTCATGCACAAACGTCCAAACAAGTCGTTCGTTGAGAAAACGTGTTGCGCTCATTCTAATTTTGTTAAGAGTTTTGCCTGAGCTTCGGAAACGCATTGTTTGTATTTCACGAAAAAATAATAATCGAGCAGCTCATTGTTAGTATACACTAGTTAGTAAAACACATTCAAAGTGTACAGTGTAAGCCAAGTGCGATCATATAATAAAACATTTAAGTATTGTATTAGTAAACTCACGGTGTGTGTGTTCATTGACTTACCCGGTAACAGATCATCGCCGAGTGGAAGCTACACTAGCCGTTCAACGTTTAGGGTGTCCGTCCAGGTCCCGANAGAGACGACAGTATCAGGAGTAGGTCCACGTCTGGTGAGTTCGTTCCCTGCAACAAAAAGACATTTATTCCTTTCTTCTTGGATGGTGAAAAAAGGTGGCGACCGTAATTGTTCATATAAAAGTCTGTCCGTCCGGTCACAACCTAACCTATCCTAACCTACAATTTCGGAATAATAAACAATATTTGACACACACGCGCTTACAAATGTGTTATTATTATTTTTTAGATCCAAGCAATGAATTACTTCACAATGAAGCAGTACCAATTTTGCAGGAACTCAATAATGGTTATTATTATTTATTGAACTAGAAACATTATTGTTTATTTCAACTAATAAAGAATAAACTTTTTGAAGAGTTAAACGCCAGATGTACAATAGGGAACACAATATCGTGCGGCTCCAGGGAAAGTATTTTTCGGGAATTTCTCCTTTAACTGCTTCTACTATCGCGCGTTGTTCTCCTTTGGTCTCTGCCAGCAGCCCATAATAGGAGCATCTAGAAAAAAAGAAATTTTCCGAGAAATACTTCTTCTGGAGCCGCACGATATGATGCTCCCTACTGTACGTGCGAAATAAATACAGGGTGTTTAAATGAAAGTGACTTAGCCGAAGTGAGAATGTAGATTATGTCAAATTTAACCAAAAAGTTATGTATCAGCAAAATTTGCAAAATTCGCAATAGTTATCGAGTAATTAATCAATAAATGTGTGCGAACGAAAAACGCTTATTCGGACTTTGTATAGATGTATGCGACTAGCAGTGGACCTTCCCTGCGTATAGCCGAGTGTCAGCTTATGCAATGTCTCAAAAACGAGAGACTATCTCTGAATATTGGTTTCGCTTCTCGTCTTTGTGACATTGTCACACGGCATAAGCCGACACTCGGCTATACGTAAGAAAGGTCTACGGCTAATCGCATACATCTATACGGAGTTCAAACGAGCGTTTCTCGCGCTCTCATTCGCACACATTTATTGATTAATTACTCGATAACTATTACAAATTTTGCAAAATGGTACATCATTTTTTGGTTGACTTTGACGTAATTTACTCTTTCACTTT
>NW_018024781.1:0-5313 GCF_002006095.1 Pseudomyrmex gracilis
ATCGTACGGTGTCGAATAATTTGGTGTCGAATAAATCTGTGTCGAATCGAGCGGTGTCGAATCGTACTGTGGTCAATAGAGTATCACCCGAAATCGTCAGAACGAAATCGGATTTTTCTCGTGCGATCGGCTAGAGTAAGGTGTGTGCGAGTCGGAAACTGTGGTGGTTGGAAAGGAATATTGTGCCGAATTAACGTGCGGATTCACGACAGTTTCGGATGGTGAATTTTCAGGACAATTATCGCCGAACTATTAGCGAGCGTACGGTGAATGCGTGTCGCTTTTCGAGCGTATAAGTTGTCCGGGATTATTCGCGGTCGAGTAACGTATCGTGTCGCCGATTTTCCTAACGCCAAGATAAAGAGCGTTGCCAATCATTTTGTGACAAACAAACGGGAAAAGCCACTCCGACGTTGCACCTCCTTTGCTCTGTATCGCGAGTATTTTCTTTTGAGTGCATGCGCGTAGATTGAGAAATCGGCTCGACTTAATCTTTTGGGCATAGCGACACGAAACCGGCGAAAGCTGCGTGGCAGAGTGAGCCAGTCGACCCAAATTGTGATCCTCAGCAAAACAAGTAAGTCCGGGTTGATCCACGGCTTGTAAAAAAAAAAAGCGACTGCACGCTATTCTATCGCGACTTAGTGTTTGCCCTGCACATCTGCTTGCACTCTCTAGCTGTTTAGCCTGCCTCTAGCTTTGCGCCCCGCGATTGCTATATTCTAGTGCCTGCGCTTGTTATCTTTCGGCTGGAATCCTCGAGTACCGTATCGCGTCCAGTATTTTTGCGGTGTCGTTTCGAATCATTAATTTGTCTCGTTAACTCGCGTGACACGGTTTGTTAATTGTTGTAATTTGTCGTGGACTCCGTGTCTTCTTTTTGTTTGTATTATTTTCGGATGATACCGCCGTAGCTTATTCACCTCTTTGTTTCATATTTCTAATATATTCTTTCTTTATTATCACTCCTGTTATCTTTGCTTTTATATTATTTTGTAACCAATCTTTTCTTTCTACTATTTCTTTTATTATTTTTTTTATATTATGTCTGCCCTTCTACACGCGTAATAAACTGTCAATTAATTATTAATTCGTGCTGATTAATTCTAACTCTCTTTCCTTTCTTTGAGCTTCCTATCACGAGGTCAAGGGACAGCCTGTATTCCTAATTTTTGGTAGACCCCGCCTCTCTCCGTTCCCAAAAGAGCTAGTCGGCCCGTCGTGCCGAGTGACGCTGATTTTTGACGCAACTCCGCGTCTGGCGCCCAAAACGACAACCAAGTATTCGTCGACTCGACCAGGCGGTGCTCGTTCCAGGCCATCTTTTTTGTCCTGCCAGTGATTAGACGTTGTCCTCTCGCGGACGCTCACCTAAGTCCCGGGAAGTAATCTCCGTTTGCGGGGAAGCGGCGCGAGAATTACGTTACCACCGCAAAAAAAACGTCACAATATATACTGTATATATATATACATATATATATACACACACTATTGTATTGATTTTGAACACAAATACAATACTTTACTCTAAAACAATATATATTAATATATATACAGGGTGTCCCACAACGTATGACCTTAAATTAAATGACGTATTCCTGAGATCATTTTGAGACAAAAGTTCTAATAGCATATCGTCAAAGCTACAATACTTTTTGAATTATAAGCGTTTAAAACTGACCTATTCGGTGGTCTGTTTTTCGCGCGCTCAGGTACGGCGCATCGTACATGACAATTTATATTTATTTATTTATTATATATTTTTAATAATTAGTACATTTTAATATTGTAACATTTATTATAATACAAATATTTTCTTTTGTATAAAATCACATAAATGTAATAAATAGAAATGTTATGTTCCCGAGTACATTAAAAATTATTGATTGCAGCAACTTTACTACAAACCAAAAAAATCAATACAGCATACGCCAGTTTTATACTATAACTTTGACAGCTTGTCAAACACGTGATTAAAATTCTACAAGAATTTGATGAAATCGTTTACATTTACATACGCACTGTATTAATATTATATTTCTGTAACTATAATTTAATAAAAAAAGTTTTTTGTGAAAATTTGCATGATTATCAAAATATCAAGTATATCGAAACAAGAACACTGTCATGTACGATGCCCCGTACCTGAGCGCGCGAAAAACAGACTACCAGATAGGTCACTTTTAAACGCTTATAATTTAAAAAATATTGTAGCCTCGACGATATGGTATTAGAACTTTCGTCTCAAAATGATCTCAGGAATACGTCATTTAATTTAAGGTCGTGAGTTGTGGGACACCCTGTATATTATTGCAACAATTGTGACAGTCATTGTATATTAATATATACAGGGTGTTCCAGAATTGGTATACTATCTCTCGTAAACAGGAGTAAACCTGAGTCAATAAGTTCTATTCCATTTTGCTAGATTCGCAATAGTTACCAAGATCTTCATTATCAAGTTTGCGAATAAGCGTGCATCGGGATGTCTTACGCGCGTAGGACAGCCCAACGCTCTTCGTACGATTACATTTTAATAAGTATATGTTATATAATATGCCGTTATATTAGCTCCTCCTATATGTTATGGGAGTTTACGGTACCACCGTAACCGCGCGACGCACGCCGGGCTATCTTACGCGCGTAAGACAACCCGATGCATGCTTATTCGCTGATCTTTGTTAATTAAGATCTCGGTAACTATTGCAAATCTAGCAAAATGGTAAAACTTATCGGTTCACTTTTATTTCTTCTATCTGTCAACGAGAGATGTTACACCAATTTTGGAACGCCCTGTATATATATTAATATACAGTGACTGTCAAACCTGTTGCAATGATTTACTTGTTTGAATTTAAAGAAGAATATTAGAAAGAAAGCAGGTCTCTGATGTCAACAAATACTCTTGTATTTGTAAAAGAGACACAATAAGCATTTATACACTGTTATCATGCACCGTAAGACTAATGGTAAACAAACCTGTGCCAGTCGAAGTTTATCCGTCGATCGCAACAGTTTTGCACCGTATTATTCTTTCTACTATTAGGTGCGCGACTAAGTTCTCGCTGTATTTTTTGAAACTGCAACTTTATTGTGAAAAAATGGTTACAAATGCATCATTCAAAATATTGCCCATTAGTAGCTACAACTTTTTCCCATCTTTCTGGCAGACCTCGAATACCGTTACGGTAAAAGTGTTCGTCTTTTGAGGCTCCACAAATCAAGCCATTTTTTGATATCTTCATATGAGCGTAACTGCTGATTAGCCAAACCATGTGCCATCAAACGGAACAAGTAATAATCGGACTGCGCAATATCTGGCGAATATGGCATGTTGGGTAGGACTTCCTATTTGAGCGTTTCCACGTAAGTTTTAACAAGTTTGGCAACATGAGGCCGAGCGTTGTCATGCAGTAGAATCACTTTTTTGTGCCTCTGCTCGTACTGTGGCCGTTTTTCGCGCAGTGCTCGGCTCAGTTGCATCAATTGAATTCAATACCGTTCCCTAGTAATGGTTTCGTTCGGTTTCAACAGCTCATAATTAATAACACCGACCTGGTCCCACCAAATACACAACATAACCTTTGCAGCGTGAATATTCGGCCGAGCCGACGACGTAGAAGCATGATCAGACAGTCCCCATGACTTTCTTTTCTTTGGGTTGCTGTAATGAATCCATTTTTCATCACCCGTCACAATGCGATGAAGAAAATCCTTTCTTTTTTGCCGCTGGAGCAGTTGTTTACAGGCGAAAAAACGACGCTCAACGTCCCTTGGCTTCAAATCATAAGAAACCCAAGTTCCTTGCTTTTGAATCATTCCCAACGAATGCAATTGCTTGGAAATGGCTCGGCGGGTAACTCCTAATGCTGAAGCAAGTTGTTCTTGCGTTTGGCATAGATCCTTATCGAGCAATGCCTCCAATTCAACGTCTTTGAAGGTTTTTGGCCTTCCTTCACGCGGACGGTCGTCAACATCAAAATCACAGTCTTTGAAACGACAGAACCAATCACGGCACGTTGTTTTACTTAGAGCAGCATCTCCGTAAACTTTTGGAGTTTTCCATGCGCTTCAGCCACCGTTTTCTTTGAATGAAATAAGAAAATCAACACTTCCCGCAAATGACGATTATTTGGTACAAAATCAGACATTTTCACACAACTAAAAGTATATGACGCCAAAACAAACTCACTAACGTGTCAAAGCGGTTTGTTTACCATATGTCTAAACTTGGCTCGTGATGTTTTGGATATGCCAAAATTGACCAGCACTTACTGCTGGAACCATCTATTGACAAATAGTGGGAACTTAGGTGCGCACCTAATATATTGTGAAGTTTTCCATCAGATAAGTTAGTGTTGTATTAAATACATATATATATTGTATACGCGTGTTAGCGCATAAAATAAAAAGTTTTTGCATAGAAAAAAAAATATATTGTTGACTATGAAGACGATTTCTAATGATAAGATACAAAATGTCATTTATTTTGTAAAACAAAATGTATTAGTGCGACAGGTGACAAAAGAGTTGGTATTTACTACTCCAGTGTAAGTCGAATACGGAAAAACGTTTTGTCAGAGAGTACTAAATCATTAAGTGGTTGTTCTCGAAAATTAAATAAACGTGACCGTAAAAGTTTAGGTAGATTAAGAAGAACTGGAAAAATTGATAATGTAGTACAAGCTCAAAAAATCTTTAAAAATCGTCTTGGAGTAAATGTCGGTGCTCATACTGTCCGTACAGCCTTGAAACAAGAAGGATTCGTAGCACGGGTTAAAGTTAAAAAACCGCTTCTTTCCGCAACACATCGAAAACTGAGATTACAGTTTGCTCAAAAATATATTAACTGGACGGTTGACAACTGGAGAAGAGGTGTAAGGTCTGACGAGACAAAAATTAATAGGCTTGGATCAGATGGTCGTCAATGAATATGGAAAATGCCAGCATCTCGACTAACTGATAGTCACATTCTTCCAATCGTAAAATTTGGCGGAGGCAATATTATGGTATGGAATTGCATCAGAGACAACACTGTTGGAAACATTTTCCAAATCAAAGGAAGAATGAATGCGGATGCCTACATTCATATTTTAAAAACATCACTCTTACCAAGTTTGAGAATATTTGGCACTTCAGTGCAAGAGATCGTTTTCCAACAGAATAACGATTTAAGAGGGTACTGGAGCGAGATCCGAAGTCCGCACTGGGGTCTCTGCCCGGGAAGTGGCGCCCTCAAGTGGTTGAGTTAGTCTGTCCTTGTTTTAAAGTGAGACGGGCTAATCGCGCTGTCTCGCGTCACCGGTCTTTCGT
>NW_018024782.1:0-5198 GCF_002006095.1 Pseudomyrmex gracilis
ACGCTCTGGACGACCATCAACGTCTACCGACGAGGGCCACGTCCAAAAAATCAAAGATTTGGTGCTTGCAAATCGTCGATTGACAATCAGAGACCTCGCTGATAGTGTTGGAATATCATTTGGCTCAGTCCAAACCATTTTGAAGGATGTTTTGTGTCTTAAACGCGTCAAGTCCTTCATCACGATAATGCACCGGCTCATACTGCATTGGTTCTTCGCGACTTTTTTGCCAAAAACTCGACTCATATCGTTCCGCAACCACCGTATTCGCCTGATTTGGCTCCGTGCGACTTCTGGCTATTCAGCAACTTCAAAAAGCCAATGCGGGGACGCCGTTTTGACACGATTGAGGAGATAAAAACCGAAACGAAGGTCTTGAAGGCTATACCGAAAAAAGATTATTCCGACTGTTTCGAGGACTGGAAAAAGCGTTGGCATAAGTGCATTGTATCTGGGGGGGATTACTTTAAAGGGGATGAAATTGATTTGGATGAATAAATAAAGAGTTTACATTTTATAAACAAATTCACCTTACTTTTTGATCACAGTAGTACATAAAAAGAACGTACTGTTACTGCTAACACCTTCGATATGATTGCTGATTTATATATTTTTTTTAAGTTTTGCGTAATTTTTTAAAATTCTTTCTTTATGTTTTTTGCGTTTATGATGTATTATGACTGAAGAAGTCTTAAGTTAGAGACAAAACGTTTCATTTTTTCACCCGGTAAAAAATTTTTCATGTATAAAATTGTATGGACATGTTACGTCCTGAGCCTATGGTTACGGTCGGGCATTAGTGGTAGTACGCAACAGACGCACTGACACATTCAAGCGAACGTGAAGTCTATCCCGGCACACTAACACAAAGAAGGAAGTCAGGAATGCGCGGGTCGAGCGAGACAGTTCGGCAACGCAGACAGGGCAACGGGGTTACCCGATTTTCTCTGTCTAACGTATTCTCACATGTCGGTTCCTTTTTAGGTCTAAGACGCAAGTCTCAATTACCAAGGACGGAAAACCACGCGATTTAACGAGGAATGAACGGATTGTTAATTGAGTGTGGTTTACTAGTAGTAGTTTGTTAGTTAGACGAGGTCCATAAGAGTTAAATTAATTAAAGCCGGATTTTGTTATGAAAATATTAACATAATCGTTTATTCAAATAGATTGTTAAAACAATAATAATAACTGAAGGAAAACATAAGTAGACTCCGCATGAATTTGCTTTAAAGTGGCACGTACAGTTCAGGTGCGACGGTTCGTGTTTTATATCGATTATTATTATAGAGATCTCCGCGTATTGTTACAAGCGGCGGAATGGTTTGTTGTAGTGACATCGAGATTATTGAGGTAAACTGAAGTTAATAGAGAATCTCAATCCGGAGTGCGTTTACGAGAAATCATTTCTTTGGAAAATATACTGACGTTAACTACGGATCGTCGGTCGGATCCGTCTCCGCAAGAGATCGTAAAATGAGAGGGTCTATTGTTCGGAAGATTCTACTTTAACATAGGCGCTGTTCATTTGACTATGAGTAGCAAATCGAGATAATCAATTAAGAGTAAATCACTATCATTGAATTGTTGATTGGATAAATGTTCACGATTGTTATTACGGTACTCGGAATCATTACATTACGTTGTGTATCGAGAATTAGAATTGGTTGTAAGAATTGATGATCTTGACTGCTGCTCATATCGAAATGCAAAAGGTGTATGAGTCTGTATTAGTGAGACTTACAATGTACTCGGTGATATACTTTGGTGGTAGCGATGCTGGAAATTGGCAAAGTTGCTCGGTGATTGGTCGTAGTTGTTCCGATTGGATTCACGCTGCTCGCAGATGATCGCAAGGGAAGTCGGCGGCACCCTCAGCAGGTTCGACGAATGAGAAGTTTGCAAAATTTCTTTGATGCAAACTGACTGACTGATTGATTGCACAGCCACACAAAAAAAAAAATTTCTTTGGCCTGGGAATCAGACTATGTTTATTATATGTTTTTGTGGTCGCTGAATCCGAATCCGAGGTCCATTAAACCCCATCGGGTCGGGGTTACGCCATAACCTCAAAAAACACCATAATCTCGAAACCCATATAATCTTTTTATTCAAGCCATAAACACAAAAACCAATTAGATAAACCCCATAATCCCATAACCCTATATCCCCATAGCTCCATAAGCCTATCCATGGCGATTAAAATGTCAATCATTCATGACCGAAAATTTCTTAAATTTATGGAATTAAATAAAATAATTCTATGACCTTGCATTCTCACTGTAACTCATAACCATAGCTTCAACCATTGACGATGATATATGCAACATGTATATAGAATGGTGCTTCTGTTAGAACGAAAACATGGATTTCTGCTGAAGAAAATGAATCTGATAGTGAAGATAGCGATACTATCGTATCGAAGTATTCTCAAGATTGGTGTTGAATGATCTTATAGAAAACTTAGGTTTATCAAAAGATGGGGTTATGGAGTTAATCTAATTGGTTTTTGTGTTTATGGCTTGAATCAAAAGATTATATGGGTTCCAAGCTCAGATTATGGTGTTTTTGAGGTTATGGCGGAACCCCGACCCGATGGGGTTTAATGGACCTCGGATTCGGATTCAGCGACTCCAAAAACATATAATAAACATGGTCTGATTCTCAGGCCAAAAAAATTTTTTTTTTGTGTGTGGCTGTGTTGTTAATCACTGACTCTATCGCGAGAAACTATTCTCTGAAGATCAAACTGTGTTGGAAAACTGCGTACTGATTAATTAATGCCAGAATGAATGCTCGATCGAGCATCCAGGGCTTTTATACCTGCAGGTTGGTCTCCTCTTCTCCATCGTCTTTTCTCGAAATTTCGACTTCTCGTTTGTTGACCGCCGGAGCAAAGACCTTTTTCCCTTTTGTTCGATTCTCCGGATCGATAGGATCATCGTGCGTCTAGATCTCGCTTATCGGTATGTGGCCTATCTTGTTTATGTCTGCGAGTCGCAATTCTAGCCTCCTTGATTTTCGATTTCCTTTCCAGAGTCGCGAGAACCGCTGCGTCATGCCCAAAATTTCCGAGCGCGTAGCTTGCGTACAGAGAGTCTTTGTTCATCGCATTCCTTTCTAAGGGGCAATAACCTTTGCTCATTGATACCGGTTAGATTTTGTTTATAATATGACGTCCGGCTAGGTTTGTTTATAACATGGCACCCGGTTCGGACTTGTCTATCTTATCTCGGCTGGCTCTCGTTTCTCTTTCCAGGAATTTGTTACAAGAATTATTTCCTAGAATTATCGTTAGACTTAATAATTATATGCCGTTGCAAAATGAAAGAGCCCGTGGAGTCTAGGACGTAACAGACATATTCGGTATATAAATTTGCATAATTAGATATAATAATTTTAATTTGTGTATAAGTATATATGATTCTATATCAAAACTTTTTTAAAAATATAGTAAAAATATAGTTTGTGACGTTTTTCTCGGTGGTTACGAAATTCCCGCGTCGTCCCGCCCGAAACGGCAGTAAGAGGTCGGGACACGGACGGAAGTCCGCGAGATAGTAAACGTCTGGATCGGCAGGAGAGAAAAAGGTGGTCACACGAGCATACCGCTGAGCCGAGCCGACGGATACTTAGGTGGAGTTTTGGGCGCCAGACGCGTTACCGCGTCACAATTTGCGTCGCGCGGCACAACGAGCCGACTAGCTCTATGCAAGTGGAGAGGGACGGGGTCTATTGTTTTTAAATAACAGGCTGTCCCTCCTAGGATGGGAGAAAAGGGCGCGAAAGAGATAGAGAAGCGTAAGCGGGCGCTAGTAAGTTTCAGTNACAATTTTATTGACAAAATATAAGAGAAGAAAACAGCTATAAACGAATTGTAAATAAAGGAAAAAGGAATATAAAAGTGAATAAGAGCTTAGGCGAAAGCGCGGAAAAGCACTACCAGAGAATTTACGCAGCAATTAACATGAACCAAACGCAGACACGCAAAATACTAAACTACGCCACTACGCCGCGTGGCCGAAGCGAGATGGTAAACAAGGTGGAACGGTTAGAGCGTCGACAACGGTAGAACTGCGTTCCTTAGCCCGGATCGCGAGGGGTGGTTTTTTGGTTTTTCAATGCTGGCGGCAAAACAGCGCGAATGCACGGATCATCCACGGCGGCAAAGCTTTCGCTGATTTATTTTGGCAAGAAGCTACTGAAGCCGGGAGCAAGCGGGGTCGAGGAGACGCGCAGCGCTCTCCGTGAAAGTTCCGCCGGACCACGCGATTCCGGGCGAAATTGATGATGATTACGACAGCTCTAAGGTCTCGTCGATACGACAGCAACACGGATTTCACGTCGCAAAACCGGTACGACACCCGTACGAATCTCGATCTCGCAAAATCGTTACGACAGCACGCGATGTTGCAGCACAAAGCGGTACATGCGAGGCGGTAATAACAAGCTCACGGGAAAATAGTTTGGTAGAAGCGGTAACAAAAATTCTTACAGACTAACGAATGCTACTTGGCGCCTCCCGAGCGACTCCAGGGCTGATTACAGTATTTAGCAAAATACCCGCACAATCTAAACGCACTTAAGCCTACGAAGTAGTGCCACGAAGCCCCGTGAATCCGATTCTAGCCGCCTTCCCAAAAACCAATAGGGCGAAGGTTACGTCCTTGCCCGACACAACGCGAAAACTCGGCGGCTAGCCTCGACACAGTACTCGGCACGCAGATTCGTGGCTGCAAGAAACGAGGCACCTCACCGGATATCGTCGTCCTGGGACATCACGTTCTTCCTTTCCGTCGATTTCAGGGTACTATGTTCCGGGAGTCCCGTCGTGCGTCCGACTCGTACAGTGGATAGCGACCAAGAGAGCGAGGATCTCGATCGATTCGGGGTCGATGCGCCGGGGCGCGCTAGGATCGCGGGGGGTCGGCTTCGCCAGCCAATCAGAGCGCGACGTGGTATCAAGCGCGGCGCTCGCAGTCGCGCGAGCTACAAGAGCACGACCCGCGAAATATAAATGCGTTTCCCCTTTGCCGGGTTCCTCCTTTGTTTGCCCGATTAAATCGGGTCCAGCTGGCTGAGATGGACCTCCAGTAGGCCTCCTGTCGGTTCCGAAGCTCCTCCGAGCTGGATGCTGACCTCAAAAGGCAGATTGGCCTGGTAATCGCTGCAGAGAGTTCCTGCCGCTCGGCGACGCT
>NW_018024783.1:0-5300 GCF_002006095.1 Pseudomyrmex gracilis
AAGTCGTTGTTAAGAAATGACTGATTACAAATTTCCCCTCCACTGAATTGCCTGAATCTCGCGTATAAGAGGCACGGTGTGCTCGCGCAGTTCGAGCGCCACTTCGTTGCGCGTGAACTTGGCGCGAGGCACTACCGTGCCTCTTGATCATAGAGTACGTCACGGACGTACAAAGTTCGCGCAACTAGAATTAGTACCCGTCGAAGTAATATTAAAAAGTCTCAAGGACGCGAATGATTGGTCTGCCCACAAATTGCACTTTTCGTTTGTCGTAATTCTCGAAAATTGGCTAACAATAAAAAAATACGTTATAGTAAGCGTATATTGCAAGAACACAAATGTGTACACCGTTGTAAAGTTCCCGGTAGTAGATTCCGTAGAATATAACGTGTTTGGAGTGGTGCCCTTGCCGGTACACAACCGCGACAACATGTTCATAGTAGCTGAAGTAAGAAACGAGATAATTGCGGTAGACGAAAGTCGACAGACTTACTCCGTTGTGACGAAAAGTGCCCTAGGGCAATGTAAAAACGTAAAAGATACGTATGTCTGCGACAATGTAGAATCTGTGTACAAAGTACACGCAGACGCATCGTGCGAGGTGCAAGCGTATGTTAGCGATTCAGAAAATATTTTAAATTGTAAAGAGGAAACGGTAGTTACAAACCACACGATCTGGATAAAGTTAGAGAGTTTGTAACGGAGCCGATTTTCTATCGGTTTCGCTCGGCCTTCCGCCTGCCGGACAGCTCGGTCGTTGCTAAGGTTCGGGAAAGGGGAAGGCGGGAAATTGCGACACCCGGTTGATTTTATGCTGTAATGTAGGTCTGGTTTATTCCATTAAATATTTACAGTATGTTTAATTCGGTTTTGTCGGATAAATGTTTCTATCTTACAGCGGAGTTCGGTCGGTAGTTTATAACGGCAAATATCTTGTGCGCGGCTCCTTATGGACGAAATCGGTGGATTTCGGCGCGATTGAAATCGTGTCGGCGCGAGATTTCGGCGCGGCAGGAACCATGTCGGCACGGTGCTTTCTTAAATCTAATTATGCGAGGGAATATATACAGGGGTCTTATATACAGTTTGAGTCGTGAAAACAACTGTTTCAATGACGTGGCGGTTACAACGACCGATTGTGCGCCGGAGCGCCGGAAATCGAGATAATATCTCGACGGAAACAGTCGGGATGGCGGCCGAGTCAACACCTCGGATTGCCGGAAGTCGAGTCAACACCTCGACGGAAACGGGCGGAATGGCGGCCGAGTTATCACCTCGGATTGTCGGAAATCGGTACCTCGAGTCAACATCTCGAGAGCGGAACGGGATATCCGAGTCGACTCCTCGGAGAGCGGTAGCGGAATTGAAGTCTCGAGTCAGCACTTCGATATCGGTCTCTAGGAGTGGTTCTCGAGTCAACACCTCGAGCGCCGGGAAAGAAATAAGTCCTGACTGCTGAAATCGGGCGGCTTTTATACCCCGGGGCGGCCTATGGTCCGTCAGGGGTCGGCGCGTGGAACGCGGTTGTTTGCGCGCTGCGGCACGCACTTGCGGGCTGACGTACGCGTGTTTGTGCCGTACTGCTATAGGCACGTTGCAGATATTATAGTACGGCGGGTCGGCGCACACGCGTGTGCTGTTATATGCCGGTTGCAGACACTATAGCGCGAATAATATAATGTAAAGATATTTAATAGTAATACAAAAAGTAATAGTGATACAAAAATAATAATACAAAAAATATATAATAATACAAAAAATAGTAATTAAACTAGAACTACAAAAATAGTAATAATATATACATTTTATATTAGTGACGGGGTTTTACCTCGTCACGTTAAAAGGTGTATGGTTGTAGTCAACTCTGAAAAGCGAATCAGTGTTAATATCCTGCGAAAATCAAAAGGAACAAACTGAAACAGTAAACGGAGTCGGAGAGATAGAATTGTCAGAAAAGTGTAAGTTAATGACATTTAGCATAACGATTCGCACCAACAAGGTAGTGAACGGAGTGCAAGTCAGCACATATTTACCACGATTTAATCTTTCAGCGTTAAGAACGAAAGAACGCGTAACAACCAGCAAACCGATAGTGTTAGAAAGCGTAATACAAATCAAATCGCAAATTAAAATGTCGGAACTTTCGGAATTAATAGACGAAATAGATAAGAATTCGTTTTTTGAAAATCCATATTTTATCTATCCGACTACGTCAGGCGTTACAGTAATAGTAACAATTATTGTAATAATCATATATATAAAGTAGTAAAGAGTAAGGAAAAAAGCGAGTTGACACGTAGTGAAGTAACGCAACGCAGAACGGCGCAATAAGCGGCGAAATAATGCTCAAGCCCAAAGTGTTGAAACCGTGGCTTTGTAAGTTTTGGAAAGCCGTAGAAGTAAGTAGGTATAGCTTAAGTTGTATACAAGGTAATATAAAATAATATGTAAGAAAAGTTGTACGTTGTATAAGTAGACTTTAACGAAACATGTAAGTTGCATACATTTTTCTTTTTTCCGAAAAAGAGGGAAATGTGCAGCAGTTTGCTGAAAAGTGTTGCGATAGAGTTTCGGAAAGAAAAGATAAGGAAATTGGGCCATTGAGCAACGTGATGAACCATCACTATCATTGTTCAATGACCCAAGTAAGGTTGTGTGACACCAGTTCTTAGAAGATCTGCCGGTTGCCACAAAGTGCGACACATCGCTGCATTGTCAAAAGGACAACGCAGCATGTGTCGACATCAGCACCGGCAACTAGCAGGACCGGTGCGCCTGCTGAATCGGCGCGATCGATCTATTATAAATCGATCGCGCAATTGAAGCAAGGCAAAGATTTTGATAGGACTGCTAGCTCACTGTGTGGCTTTGCAAGCCAAAAAGTGTACCGCAATGAGAAACAGCCGTAGAAGAAAGAAGAACGTTGTCAAGAGCTTTGTAAAAAACAGGAGCAATAAAGATATTATAATAATTTCAAATATAGAACTTATTCCTCACACCAACCAATCTCTCCTCAACATCCAACACAATTATTTCAGCTCGACCCGGTACTTTGGCAATGATGAGCAAAAGTGATTTAGAAAATTGTTTGCAAAATGGTTTTTGACCAACGTTGAAAGCTGTTAAAGTCACAAAATGTCTTCTGCTTGTTGATTACTAGAGCTTTAACAGAGATAATAATTTGTTTGATTCGGTTCAGCGAGAATTTCTCGAAATTCTGATTAAGCAAATACTCATCTCGGAGGGCACAACTGCACTCATTCAACCGTTGAATGTGTTCTATTTCCGGTTGTACAAATTGTTTGTGCGCCATATTATACGAATTGTCTTAAGGTAGACTGTGAGATATGGAATCGCGACAATTATATTAAGTTGCAAGCGTTTGTTTATTACCAGTTCTAGCATTTGATATTTTGTCCATTAATGCAGTACTCATTTTATAAGGCAGACTATACATCTGATTGTCCTGAATCATTTAATACCCTTGTACAATTCTATTTTTGATTACGACAATTTATCTACTTGTGTGCATAGCACTTGTACGATAACTTCAGAGTTTTGTTGTGCCATTACTGCAACTGATTTTGCTTCAATCATTGTTTGCTTGAACAATTTGCACATTAATTGTCAGTCTGACAAAGTTAAGACAAGAGCATATTTTTCGAATCTGGTCTTACCTTCATTAGTCGGATCGTCCACTGATCTTGTCTTTGTTAGTCGGAATTTGTTTCACACTAAGAACTTTGAGCGCTATTTTGCGTCTGTTAGAGGACGTTTAGCGAAAAATTACCTGGAACAAAGTTTCTTTATTTTTTTTCCATAGAATACGAATCTGCAATACAACATAAAACTTTCCATTAAAAAAACAAATCAACCTGGCCTTATTAGGCCTGGGTGGGGCCCAACGTAAGCCTTGGACTCAAAATCTAAATAGCCCGTCTGATGGCGTTCTTCAAACCTTATAACTTTTGGTGAAAACAAAGTTTTTAAAAGTGCATTATTTTTGAAATATTTTGGAGTCTATGTCAGAACGACCAAACATGTTTCGACTCAAGTCGGAACAAAATTTATAAGATTCCAAGATGGCGCTCTTTAAATCTTATAACTTTTGTTGAAAACAAAGTTTTTAAAAGTGCATTATTTTCGAAATATTTTGGGGTCTACGTTAGAACGACCAAACATGTTTCGGCTCAAATCGGAACAAAATTTATAAGATCCCAAGATTTGACCATCTAAAATACCTATTTCAAATATAATCTGTCAACTAGTAACAATATTGTTTTTATATCACTTTTGCAATATAACGAGTTTCTTTGCAAAACATTGCAAGAGAAGTCATTTTTTTCTAGCTGATAATCATGCATGCCTATCTAGAATCCGATCATTCATTTTCGTGTATTTATTGGCATACATTTATTACTTCATATCTCACTATTTATTGCAAGTCTTGCAAAATGGTAAATACCTTTTGTGTTCAGATTTCCGTGATCTACATGTCGGCTTTGTCGTTTGTTATCAGACACTCTGTGTAATGTACCCAGTAAACAATTTGTTTGCAATTTGCTGGCAAATTGCCAGCAATTTTAAACAATAATACTCAGCAAATTGGCATCAACTATGTCTGCATTAGGCTTCGATTTTGTTGCCAGAGCTTGTCGACAAAAAGTAACAGCAAATTGCTAGCACAAACCGAGCAAAGCTTGATACATATTGAAACATATTTTGGTCTGAGACCAAATTGACGCCAAATATGAAGCAAGATTTGCGCAACACGACACAGCTTTGCTTGGTTTTTGCCACCACGTTGCTGTTATGTTTTGTCAACAAGCTTGAATATATTTTTGCTAGCAAGTTTGCAACATTGCCAGACAAAACAAACACTGCATCATATTTGATGTCTTTCTGCTAATAAAATTTGTAACAAGCTTTTGGCAAAATCTGTTTGGACACATTTGGTTATCTGGGTATATATTAGGTGCGCAACTAAGTTCCCGCTGTTTGTCAATAGATGGCTCCAGCAGTAAGTGCTGGTCGATTTTAACATATCCAAAACGTCACGAGCCAAGCTTAGACATATGGTAAACAACCGCTTTGACACGTTAGTGATTTTGTTTTGGCGTCATATACTTTTGGTTGTGTGAAAATGTCTGATTTTGTACCAAATAATCGTCATTTGCGGGAAGTGTTGATTTTCTTATTTTATTAGAAGAAAACGGGCGTGTTCCGTTTGACCACAGTACGATTCGACACCGATCGATTCGACACCAAATTATTGGACACAAAATTATTGGACACAGATT